>NW_027262943.1:0-20192 GCF_902827115.2 Pseudochaenichthys georgianus
CATCCCAACATCCCTACATCCCTTCATCCCAACATCCCTTCATCCCAACATCCCTTCATCCCAACATCCCTTCATCCCTACATCCCTTCATCCCAACATCCCTACATCCCTTCATCCCAACATCCCTACATCCCTTCATCCCAACATCCCTTCATCCCAACATCCCTTCATCCCAACATCCCTCATCCCTTCATCCCAACATCCCTACATCCCTTCATCCCTACATCCCTTCATCCCTACATCCCTTCATCCCAACATCCCTTCATCCCAACATCCCTCATCCCTCATCCCAACATCCCTAGGCGGATTTTGCGGTGGGGGCATTGCCCCCCCCCCCTAGTGGCTGAAATATGTTACAGCATTACTACTTCTAAAACTGTTCCAATACAAATATTTCGTATATCAATATTTTAATATATGTAATATAATGATTGTTACCATACAAATCTGAATAATATCATGTTTTGTTTGAAATAATTTCATTTTTGAGCAGTCGCATGTTGTGACGTGTGTGTGTGTGTGAGACGTATGAGGTTAAGGACACAAGTTCCCTCGCTTTTTTTTACATACAAGTGATTCAGCTATTGTATTACAATAAGATATGCGGCGATTTTTAAAACGTCCAATTTCTGGGACGTTTAAGGCGTCTACTTCTGCACTAAGTAAACGCACTAAAGAATTTAGGGAACTCTCTCGTGCATCAGACAGAGAGAAACACACACACCTGAGAGAGAGAAACACACACACCTGTTTGCTGCCTGCGATCTGCGATCTACGGAGGCCTGCTCCCACCTGTAGAGGCTGTACTGGAGAGGTTTTTACCCCGGAGTCGTCGCGGAGAGACGGAGTGGATCCACACTTCGGGCTTGGCCTGCTTCCACCGGGCGTGTGCTGCTGTACGCAGGAGGATTTTACCACCGCTGAGGCCTGCTTCCACCTGTCCTGGTTCTGCTGTTGCAGAGGCCTGCTTTCCACCTGTCCTGGTTCTGCTGTTGCAGAGGCCTGCTTTCACCTGTCCTGGTTCTGCTGTTGCAGAGGCCTGCTTTCACCTGTCCTGGTTCTGCTGTCGCAGAGGCCTGCTTTCACCTCAGGGATACCACGGAGGGACCGGAGCGCTTCCACGCTGCTGTTTTCGCCTGTCCTTTGCTGCTGTGCTGATTTTGCTCCAGGAACATCGGATACTGTGTGCTGGTCTTGGAAAATGGCCCATATCAGATTCTGCTCTGCCTGTTAACTGTTTTGGACGATGAGAAGGTCTCTAGTCATTCTGAGGAGTCTACTGGACTCAGGTCTGTTCGGCCACCCGCAGTGGGCATCCCCTGCAAAGGTTCGGATGTGTTGCTCAAACAATTACCGGTTGCCTTGTCACAGTCAATCTGCTCGACAAAATATGTTTGTCTTTTTTGTTTTCCTGCGATGATGGTTCTTCAGGACTGCTTCTTGAGCTCTCATCACACTCTCGCAGACTTTTCCGGTGTTTCTAAAGTAGATGACGGTGTATGAGTGTGTGTGTGTGTGTGTGTGTGTGTGTGTGTGTGTGTGTGTCGCTTAAGAGGAAAAGATGCCTGTTTTTGTTGTTGTTATTACTGTCAGGAAATGTCCACCCTAACCCTGGTCCGCCCGGTAGTAATAGCCACATCTCTACTCCTGCTGATTTTAAAGCTAGGTCTGGGTTGGGTTTCATCCACTTGAATGTGCGCAGTCTGTTAGGTAAACTAGATGTTGTCCGTATCTGGGCTCGACTGACGCTGACGTCATTGTCTTATCTGAAACATGGCTAAACAAATCTATTTTGGCCTCTGACGTCGCCTTAATGGTTTTAATGTGTATCGTACCGACCGGCCTGATGAAGGTGGTGGCGTTGCCACTTATCTTAAGAATAAGTTCAGTGTAACCACATTAGTTTCCAAATCCATCAGTAAGCAATTTGAATTTTTAGCCATAAATATAGAAGTGGCAAAGGGTCACAGGTCATGGTGGTGGGCCGCTACAGACCCCCCTCAGCTGGCAAAGACTCCTTGTCTTCACTAGCAAATCTTTTATCACAACTAGACTACAAGGACATAGAGCTGCTTGGAGGTTTGAACTGGGACTGGTTAACTGCAGAGTCAGAGGATTTTAAAAACCTTTGTATCTCTTTGAATGTTACTCAGATTGTTGACAGTCCTAATAAATCCTCCCTAATTGATCTCACTTTAACTAATGTTCCCCATAAATACTCATCTGTGGGAGTATTTGCAAATGATCTGAGCGATCACTGTGTTGTAGCCACCATTAGGGACACTAAGGTCCAAAAGGTTAAACCTCGCATTATCATCAAGAGAGACATAAACACTTTGTGGAGCACGGTTTAGTTCATGATCTGTTTGGGTTTGATTGGGGGGAAATGGATCTGTGTGCTGATGTAGAAACCGCATGGTCTTATTTTTATCTTGGTTTTATGGAGATCATTGATAGACATGCACCCTGCGTACATTTAGAGTGAAGGGACGAGACAATCCCTGGTTTTCTGCTGAGCTGTCCAGTGTCCTTCATGAGAGAAACAAGGCCTGGTTCCTGCTGAGCTGTCCAGTCTCCTTCATGAGAGAAACAAGGCCTGGTTCCTGCTGAGCTGTCCAGTGTCCTTCATGAGAGAAACAAGGCCTGGTTCCTGCTGAGCTGTCCAGTCTCCTTCATGAGAGAAACAAGGCCTGGTTCCTGCTGAGCTGTCCAGTGTCCTTCATGAGAGAAACAAGGCCTGGTTCCTGCTGAGCTGTCCAGTGTCCTTCATGAGAGAAACAAGGCCTGGTTCCTGCTGAGCTGTCCAGTGTCCTTCATGAGAGAAACAAGGCCTGGGCAAAGGCTAGAGACCAGGCTCAGAGGTGGAGTGGCTGCGTCCAGGCAGCTGAGGAATAGCTTCACTTCAAATGTCAAAAGTGCTAAATCAAAGTACTATCTGTCAGTTTCCACAAAGAACCTGAATAATCCTGGGACATGTTGGAAAGCAATACAATCGATATCCACCGGTGAGATCCGTGATGAGCTACCTCCGTGCCTCACCACAGCATCTGGCTCTCTGTCGGACAGGGCTCTATGCTCAACTGCTTTAATGAGCACTTTGTGTCCTGTGGCTCTCTGCTTGATTCTGTCACTAACTCTGCTTCTGTGAACACCCCAGTCTGTGACTCTGAACAATGTGGTCTGGAAAACCCTTTCAGTTTTACTCATTTAACTGTTGGTATTGTTCATGAAGCTTTAACCAAGTTAGATCCTAGGAAACCGGCTGGCCCGGACAACGTAGAGCCTTTCTTTTTAAAGATAGCTGCAGATGTTATTGCTCCACCTCTCACTTCTCTTTTTAACCTCTCCCTCAGCACGAACACAATTCCTAAAGTATGGAAGTCTGCTTATGTCTTGCCTTTACTGAAAGGAGGGGAGGCAACTATTTTAAATAACTATAGGCCCATCTCTAAGTGGTCAGTTCTGGCTAAGGTGCTCGAACGCTTTGTGAGTGAACAGGTAAAGGAGTTTTTATGTAACAATGACATCCTGTCTAAACATCAGTCAGGATTCAGAAAGCAGCACAGCACCATCACTGCCACGATGAACGTGTGAATGACATTACTAGTATCTTAGATAATAAGCAGAGTTGAGCATCTCTGTTTGTTGACCTGTCCAAAGCGTTTGACACGTTGATCATCTCATCTTAAAGCAGAGGCTGCTCAGTATCGGCCTATCCAGTCGTGCAGTGGGTGGTTTGAGAACTACCTCTCTGAAAGGTCCCATGTGTTCACTTTGATGGGCTGTCTTCTGAGTGGTTAAACATTTCTAATGGTGTACCACAAGGTTCTGTGTT
The DNA here is from genome assembly GCF_902827115.2 of Pseudochaenichthys georgianus. Taxonomy (NCBI): domain Eukaryota; kingdom Metazoa; phylum Chordata; class Actinopteri; order Perciformes; family Channichthyidae; genus Pseudochaenichthys; species Pseudochaenichthys georgianus. The sequence continues at coordinate 3,836 of NW_027262943.1, forward strand.
AGGACCACTTTTATTCTCCATATATATTAACAGCGTAGGTGAACATGTGGATGAAGCTACTTTACATGTGTATGCGGATGATACCGTGATGTTCTGTGCAGGTCCCTCATTCAGGAGCTGCTGTTAAATCACAGGCTGCTTCTAACACTACTCAGACTCAGCTCTCTGAACTAAAGCTTCTTCTAGATGTGGATCAAACCAAGGTAACGCTCTTTCTAAAGCTAAACAGACTCCAGAGCCTGTTTTAGATATTGTAACTACGCAAGGAACAAAACTTGAAGTTGTTGCCTGTTACAAATACCTGGGTATCTGGCTTGATGATTGTCTTACTTTTAAACTTCAGGTCACTAACCTGCTAAACAGCTGAGGGTGAGACTAGGTTTCTTCTCCAGGAACACGTCCTGCTTCTCGCTTGAGGCCAGGAGAAGGCTCTGTGACCTTTGACCTGTGCTGGACTCTGGGGATCTGGTCTATATGAATGCACCTGCCCATTGCCTGGAAAAGTTAGATGCTGCGTATCACAGCGCTCTGAGATGTGTGACTAACTGTAAAGCGCTGACTCATCACTGCACCCTGTACGCCGAGGCAGGTCTGCCTTCACTCTCTGTACGGAGGCTCAGTCACTGGTACACGTTCATCTATAAAGCCATGTTGGGTAAACTACCTTTTTATATCTGCTCTCTGATCTCTCGACGGATTGAAAGTACGTATTGCCTGAGATCTCATGATGTTGTTTTATTAAATGTGCCAAGTGCTCGGACTGTCTGAGGGAAGACAGCTTTCAGATGAGCAGCTCCACTCACTTGGAACAGTCTGCAAAGCTGTTTAAACTGAGCACTCTGGTTCCCCTGCATCACTCTGAAACTCGCTGGGTGCCGTGATGTCTGATACTCACGGTACCTGTCTCTGTGAGTAGAGTTTTGTAAACTGTACATTATGTTGTTGTCATCCTTATTGTTGTTCTGTTGTTTCTATGTTACATGTGTAACTGATGTCCTGCAGGTCACGCTGAAGAAGAGATCTGTTGATCTCAAGGGGCTTCACCTGGTTCAATAAAGGCTACGAACTAAGTAGGCCACTGGTTAATAATATTGTAGCGTGTTCAAGTAACCAAGGGATTTAGTAGTTATCAAATAAGGATAAGATGTGTATAAGGCAAGGCAAGTTTATTTATAGAGCACTTTTCAACGCAAGGCAATTCAAAGTGCTTTACAAAAAAAAAAAAAAAGACATTAAGCATTAAAAAAGAAAAGCTCATAAAATAAACATTAAGGAAAAATACATGGATAAAAGTTACAGTGCAGTTTAAGATGTGAATAGTTCAATTAAAAGCAGCGACAAAAAGAAAAGTCTTCTTGCTGGATTTGAAAGTAGTCAGAGTTGCAGCGGACCTGCAGGTTTCTGGGAGCTTGTTCCAGATGTTTGGAGCATAATAACTGAACGCTGCTTCTCCATGTTTAGTTCTGACTCTGGGGACAGAAAGCTGACCAGTCCCTGAAGACCTGAGAGATCCTGACTCTGGGGACAGAGAGCTGACCAGTCCCTGAAGACCTGAGAGACCTGACTCTGGGGACAGAGAGCTGACCAGTCCCTGAAGACCTGAGAGACCTGACTCTGGGGACAGAGAGCTGACCCGTCCCTGAAGACCTGAGAGACCTGACTCTGGGGACAGAGAGCTGACCCGTCCCTGAAGACCTGAGAGACCTGACTCTGGGGACAGAGAGCTGACCCGTCCCTGAAGACCTGAGAGATCTGTCTCTGGGGACAGAGAGCTGACCCGTCCCTGAAGACCTGAGAGACCTGACTCTGGGGACAGAGAGCTGACCAGTCCCTGAAGACCTGAGAGACCTGACTCTGGGGACAGAGAGCTGACCCGTCCCTGAAGACCTGAGAGACCTGACTCTGGGGACAGAGAGCTGACCCGTCCCTGAAGATGATAAGTATAAGATGTGTATAAGATGATAAGTATAAGATGTGCACAGTTAAGGTTTTACAGATGTAATGCATGTTGTTGGGGGGAGAGACCGCCCCTTCCATATGAGTGTGTGTGTACGGCGGGCATGAGGCGTGCATGACGGGACGAGTTGTGTTCGTATGTGGAAAAGTCAAACTCAGTGCGGTTTTATTGCTACTGTGTCCGTAGCACCCCACGCAATAGTTGGGACTGTGGACTGACGTCAGTAAAAAAGGTTTGCCCCCCCAAGCGCAAATGTCAAACTCCACCTATGCCTACATCCCTCATCCCTTCATCCCTCATCCCAACATCCCTCATCCCTTCATCCCTCATCCCTCATCCCTTCATCCCTCATCCCTTCATCCCTCATCCCTTCATCCCTCATCCCAACATCCCTCATCCCGTATCACTCATCCCAACATCCCTCATCCCTTCATCCCAACCTCCCTCATCCCAACATCCATCATCCCTTCATCCCTCATCCCTTCATCCCTCATCCCAACATCCCTCATCCCTTCATCCCAACATCCCTCATCCCTTCATCCCTCATCACTCATCCCAACATCCCTCATCCCAACATCCCTTCATCCCAACATCCCTCACCCCTCATCCCTTCATCCCTCATCCCTTCATCCCAACATCCCTCATCCCTTCATCCCAACATCCCTCATCCCAACATCCCTCATCCCTTCATCCCAACATCCCTTCATCCCTCATCCCAACATCCCTTCATCCCTTCACCCCTCATCCCTTCATCCCTCATCCCAACATCCCTCATCCCTTCATCCCTCATCCCAACATCCCTCATCCCGTATCACTCATCCCAACATCCCTGATCCCTTCATCCCAACATCCCTCATCCCTTCATCCCTCATCCCTTCATCCCAACATCCCTCATCCCTTCATCCCTCATCACTCATCCCAACATCCCTCATCCCAACATCCCTCATCCTTCATCCCAACATCCCTCATCCCAACATCCCTCATCCCAACATCCCTCATCACTCATCCCAACATCCCTCATCCCTTCATCCCAACATCCCTCATCCCTCACCCCTCATCCCTTCATCCCTCATCCCTTCATCCCAACATCCCTCATCACTTCATCCCAACATCCCTCATCCCTACATCCCAACATCCCTCATCCCTTCATCCCTCAATCCCAACATCCCTCATCCCAACATCCCTCATCCCTTCATCCCTTCATCCCTCATCCCAACATCCCTCATCACTTCATCCCAACATCCCTCCATCCCTTCATCCCTCATCCCTTCATCCCTCCATCCCTCCATCCCTCATCCTCTGCCCGTCAACATTTATATTTAAACTGTACATATTTATATACTGTATATACTAACATTTTAATTCCAGGTATTGTCTGGGGGCCCGTAATCAGCCCACGCAGATCATGCCGGAGACGGAACCCACTGCACGGACCACAGCTCGTCCTCCCAGACCATCCCTTCACCCCCTCATATCATTCACATGTTACTTCAATACACGTACACACATCAGTGGTGTGGCGTGGTTCCTGCTGGTGAACAGGCGAGCAGTATCTGTTGTGCTAAAACTAAAGTAACTGTGAGGCGTTCAAGTGACTTTTTGATGTAGGAAATTCCAGTTCAGCCTCAACCAAACCTTACTTCATTTAGTAATGTTGAGGATATTATACTAATAAAACCTATAACTAAATATTCATGAAAAACATCTGACACACTTTATGTCATTGGTTACAGGGCGAGCAGAGAAGACCCTGCTGACGGCTCAGCTTCGTTTTTCCTCCGTCCAGCCTCTCCTCCCTGAAACATGAAAGGTCTGTCTCTCCTGATGCTCTTCAGCTCCTGCAGGAATCATTCTGTGCCTTTCAACCCAACCCCGACCATCGGACTTCATCTGAGCGTCCACTGAGAGAACAGGAACATTAAACATCAACTATTCTGTGTTATCAGCGCCAACCTCAGCTTGATTTCTTCCTGCCAGCGCTGCTCAAAAGCGACCCAGCGGGAAACTGGCGGATCTCAAACGAGCGTAAAACTTCCAAGAAAACCTATTTTTCCCAGAAAAGAGAACGTTTTTTAAATGATGTGTGCTCTGTGCGTCTTATTACAATTACAGTTGTGGATCTCCTAGAGTCTCAAAGGGTCTCCGGGGGAATTCCTATTAAAGCATTTGTATTGAAAACTTTGTATTGAAGCGATAAAACTGCAGTTAGATTTATTTTAAATCTGGCAACAGGAGTATGTTGCAGAGGTTTGAGAGGCTCACTTTGACGAAAGAGAGTTTTCTTTTTAACATGCATTAAACACACAATATATATATTTTACTTTTAATACTTTTCTACTTCCTCTATTTCCAGAAGGTCGTATTTGACCCTAAGACAAAACAGTTAACTACAAACATGTTTTACTGGCTGATGTTTCTACACAGTATTTTCATTATGTTATATACTTTTAGTGCTAAGACAAATGTGTTTACACTTTAACATATGTTAACTAAACTTTCCTCGCCCTCAAAGTGTTTGGCACACATCCATACAGATATAAACTCCATATGAAGTCGAGGACACTGTTTCAAGAGAAGCCAAAATCACAGTTTTTCCCGTTAAAAGCTTTGCAATCAGCCTTTAATTAGACAGGGGACCGTTTACCAAAAGTATGGTGTTTTGTATCTTGGATTTAGTCGCCGTGTTGTTCATCTCAAAAAAGCAGAATAGGCCCTTTTTTTTTGCAATGGAGCCCATCCTATAGAGCGGTGCAGGGAGGACGTGTTCACCCTGAAGGAGGCTGCTGGTTCCTCCTCAGAAAGCAACAGGATCTCTCCAGCCTGAAGGAGGCTGCTGGTTCCTCCTCAGAAAGCAACAGGATCTCTCCAGCCTGAAGGAGGCTGCTGGTTCCTCCTCAGAAAGCAACAGGATCTCTCCAGCCTGAAGGAGGCTGCTGGTTCCTCCTCAGAAAGCAACAGGATCTCTCCAGAGGGTTTAGGGAACAGCTGGAGATCAGGTCTGTGGAAAACGAACCTGTTTGATAAATGCACCTTCTGTTCAGCCGGATCATCTCCACGTGTACTTTCATAATGTTCTAATCATAAATCTAACGTCCAGAAGCTAAATGCTAACGTGATGCTATAAAGGAGCCACAGCGAGTCCAGCAGCACGACTTCCACGTCACGCCGACTTCAGATCCAGATTCAAACACAGACTCTAGATGGAACGAGTTGAAGTGTTGGAACACTTTGCAGGAGGCAGGGACTTGCTTTCAAGCCGAACAGAAACTAACTCAGAGGAGTGTTCACGTGTTCTCCGTAATGACGTACGACGCCCTCCACGACTTCTGTAGTCCTGTTCAGCCGCTTGGTAACAACCATCGTTTCTCAGACACGTCCACTCTTCAGGGATCACCAGTGGGGTCACTGCGGATGATTTAATGTCGTGGAACAAAACGTGATCCGTCTCTTCAACGCGTCTCAACCTCAGACCTTAGTTCAGCTATCTTCCAAAGTCCTATGGAGAGATCCCATTGGCTCTGAGACCAGGGAACAGGAAGTGGTGAAATGCTGACTCACTTCCTGGTTGCAGGACTCGTCACTGCACCGCTCTATTCCTTCAACCACATTATTGAAAAGACAGCATTATAATATATTTGTGCATTTACAAAAACGTGTTGATCCCAAAGGCTATGATGACCTTTCAAATTAAAACCCTTGTTTTACTAATTCTTTGATAAGGTATTAAACAATAACTGAGATAAACATACCTAAAGCCCGGATACTATAACATCAAATGCAGCTCCATTCAGCCTTAAAACATCTCCACATGTTTGCCTTTCACGTGGTTTCTCTTCTGCTCTCCGCCCGTTAACCTTACCTCTCAATTATTTACCAAACAAATAACATTGTGAAGGTTTGAAGCCGCCGCAGCCGTTCTGACTGAACACTGAAGGCTTTTTCACACAAAACCTCTCCTAAAGAACTCTTCTCGCCTGTCGCCTCCAGACCTGCACCCAACATGTTTATAGTTTCATCTGCTGGAGGAAACTCGCGCTGAATACCAATGGAGGAATGTTGTCTTTTGTTATCGTTGTTTTCTTCTGTTTCTTCCAGAGGGAGCTGAGATCAGGCGAGATCTGAACACTGAGCACAGGTGAGAGAAAGAGTATAAGATAATATAAGATGGAGTTGATTTGATGTGAATATGTGATGCTGCAGAAAGGTATGACTCAGATACTGCAAAACATCACAACAGGTTTTACTCGTTCCGGTACTTCACGAATGTTCTAAATAGTTTGAGATCTTCTAAATGTGTGTGAGTGTGTGTGTGTTGTTTTTCTCTCATATGCATGTGTCATATATTTACATGCAATCAATCAAAGTGTATTTATATAGCCACTATCACACATCTTGGGGGTTCTCAAGGGAATTCATTTCATTTCAAACCTTTATTTAACAGATTGGTCCCATTGAGATCAGAGATCTCTGTTTCAAGGCAGACCTGCAGCAAATAGTTCCACATGGAACACTAGAGGATATCATGCAACATATTTACAAGCTACATTCACATAGTTATCAACATATGAAGCTAGCGCACGTTCAACCAGGAAGACCGTCTTTACTCTGTATTTCCATCTCCATGTTTCTACTCTCTCTCCTCCCACAACGGCCCGTCCACACGGCGGCGTGCGTTGAAGCTTCCATCGCTTCCCCGTTCACTTTGAATGGGGTGACGTCACTTTTAGCCGAACTGCATCGTGGGAAGCGACGCGGAGAAGCGTCAGCCAATCGAATCATATGCCAGTACAAGCTCTAGCCAATCAAACCGCTGCTTGTGTGTCAGGGGCGGGAGATTCATGTGATTGGTCGAGCTTCAGACACGCCCGCCGGCAATCACTTCGCTCTATTCCCAAGAGCCTATCATAACGCTCCGTCAAATCTTTTTAAATCTGCGCTTTCCCCTCCGACAGCTGTCATTTCAGGAGACGCTACGCAACACACGGACAGTAATCGTCAAACTAACCTCGTACTTCATGGTGTTATGATTCTCAAGACGTCCGAGTCATAGCGCTCAGACCACGACCAGCTTCCAGCAGGATCTTGATCCGGCCCGGCACACTGCCCGAGTCCCTACGCAACTTCCTCAAGCTGCCGCTCGGTATCCCGCAGCAGCTCACCAGCAGCAGCGGCAGATCTCCTCCTTTCCGAACTGCAGCAGCAAGGCATTCTTCCAGCTGCAGGCCATCTCTGCTCCGCAGGCTCGCAGATCAGCTGCAGGTGGCACTCCCCAGCTCGAGTCAGCGGCTCCTGCCGGCTACCCCGGTAATAGCTCGATGAACACCCTGAATCTCTGGCTTACTTCATGCAAACAATTGACGGCGCACGCCTTCAGTCTCTCGAGAGGGCCTCACCGGCTCAGGGCCGCTCAAAGCATCGCATGCGAAGCTTCACCCCATCTCTGGTTTCAGCCATCGCAGCCCCTCCCGTAGGCAGGGCTCAGGCCGACATCCGATAGAAGCTACATCTCCTCCCGGCTCAGTAGTTCGCACCGCACAACAAGTTGCCGTCATAAGCGGCTAGCAGTTTCACGGCACAGCTCCGGGCTCTCGCCCCTTCGGCCTCGAGCGCCGCTTTGCTCCTGCGCCTCACCTCTACGTAACACAAGGCGTCAGGCATACTTGCCAACCCTCCCGATTTTCGCGGGAGACTCCCGGTTTCACAGCCCTCTCCCGGTTGTTCCTCCCGCCGGGGTCATATTTCTCCCGCATTTCTCCCGATTCCGACAAAATCAGATTTACTCAGGACTGTTTCCACTCGGACTTTAATACGGCTCCACCATGGTTCCATGGCAGCGCATCTCTTTAGCGTGCGCGCAACTGAACGTCTGAGAGGGTGAGGAAGATAGTCACCCTCTGCTCTGTGATATACAGGTCCAGCCCACACATGCACTCCATCAAGGATGGTACTGCAGACCGCAAGGCAGTGCACTTACAACTACATAAGCATGTTAATGTTAATCTAACAGCTCCCCCCCCCCCCCGCGGTGGTTTTGAAATGCTCCCGATTTCTGAGGTCTCAAGGTTGGCAAGTATGGCGTCAGGCGCAGCGCCGGCAAAGGGCGTTGCAACAAATTCACGAGAATGTCCGACGTATGCATTGCTATCTTTAGTTCCAAGGTTCAGGGTAAAGGTAAGTCCTAGCTCAGGTAAAGATAGTTCCTCACTTCTCCCACATTCGAAAAATAAACAAATAAAAATAAATAAATAATAATAAATAAATATATATACATGGGCCTATACATATATGTATATGCTTTATATCCTGCTATCAATGCTATCAAAGAGGCAGCATCGTTTTCCAGCTTCGTAAATCAAGGCCACTTCATCGGCCCCTCCCGTAGTATTCTGCTTCATGGACAGGTAACTGTCTGGGGTAGCCAACACGGTGCCCGCGGGCACTTAGTCGCCCGCAGGGGCAACGTGAGTCGCCCGCCGGGCACGTTCTAAAAATAGCTCGCCAAGCAAATCCAAAATGTATAAAATACACAAAACAAAAAAGGAAATGTAATTAAAAGAATCTACCCTATGCATAAACGAAACCTAAATCATAGCGAACTCTATCTACTTACTACAACTCTATATCTATCTAACACCCCTCCTTATGGAAGCAAACAAGAGACAGAAGTATTCGAATTTTATTAGACACCGAATTTATAGCATTGAAAATAATTACTTTGAAAATCATGTATCTGAATGTTTTTGTATGTGAAATAAAAATGTAAAAATTCAAGTGAAAAAAATTAGAATGTTCAAATTCAGATCCCAAAAATTCAAGTGAAAAAAATTCGACGTCAAAAAATTCGGTGTATAAAATTCGATGTCCAAAATTGCGATGCAGCATCATCCGGGCTACTCAGACAGGAAAACCAATCGAGCCCTAATGCAATCAAACCGACTTCTGGCCTATCAGAGCACGGCTTTGTCAGTCATGTGATCACAACAACCCGGGAGAAAAATGACGGAGAACAGCAGGGCTCGCCGCTCGGGTAAGTAGTCAGTTTGTGCTCTTTATTTTACAAGCAGTGAGGGCTCGACAGCATTTGTATCTTACATTAGCTAGCTAAATGAGTGAAGTAGCCTTGTGCCTTGCTGTTAGCAAGCTCCGTAGTTATCATTAATTGAAGTGAATCACAACGTTACTGTGTCCTTTTGTGTGTGTGTGTGTGTGTGTGTGTGTGGGGGGGGGGGGGGTGACGGTTTGCAAAGTAACGTAACGATCACTTCGGTTAGATAAGTCAAGTAGACACTATAGACACTACACTATACGAAATACTCTCTTGCAAAAGCCCTGCATTTAAACATGTTAATGTTACTTTAGTAAAAGTATGCTAGTATAATTAGGAAAGTGTTGTTAAAGTCGACACAAGTTATACTATTATATAATTTGTTTTATTGTTATTACCGATGCACGAGTTGACTTAACTGTTGTAGTTGGAGCTCATTTTGAACTAATGATTACTTTCATAATGGTTTAATGTGCTGACTATTTTCTACATTAATAGATGAAGGTCTGGTTTGTTCAAACTCTCAAAATAGTAGGACATGCTGTCATAATTACCCAGTCCGAAGTGACACCTTTACAATGTTAAAGCTGTCAGATAAATGTAGTGATGTAAAACTAAAGTATTCAAGATAGTGTAGTGGAAAAGAGAATGTTTGAAAAAATGTTTACTAAAACAAAATCTCTTGTTTTGGACAGACAGTAATGATTCAAGAAATAGTAGATAAATAAATACACACACATCTGATTTGTTGTGGATGCAACACAACAAATGGTGCTCTTACCTGTGATGCCTCCTCCAAACATTATAACCAGACTATCATTCAAACTATAAGTAACAGTTCTGTACTTGACTTTAGACAAACAATTCAAAAGACAAAATCAACACAATTTATTGAAAGACCAATCTTTATTTTACGGTGCCTCTCATTTTGTTTGTATTATTAAACCCTGTCAATCTAAAAAACTGAGCAACTCAACAGTTAACTTTATATTTCTTATTGTCTAAAGCATCTATTACACTATTTGTTCCCCTCTCATATTCACAGGATGGATGATTAGAGACTTTGGGGGAGACCTCAGCTTTATGAACGTCCTGTCTGTTGGTTTGGCCAGAGAGGGCTGAGGGTCTTTCCCTGCGAGGAGGACCAGGGGGGTATACTACGAAGCAGGGTTTTCTCTTAGCGGCTAAATTCAGGGAAAACTCTGGGTTTCCGGTCCTACGAAGCTGGTTCTCTTTTTAGCAGGCTAGATCTCCATGGTAACTTATGCTTAGCGGCTAAGAGTTCAACTCAGTGAAAGCACTGCCTGCTGACCAATCAGAGCTCAGTGTGCGGAGTTTAAAGCGATCAAGTCATATCACAGGAGAAAGGAAATACAGAAAAGCTGCCGTCGCAGGAAAGACGGCCGGCAGAAATCACCGACTGTGTGAACGTGAACATGAATAGAATATCACCTCCATCTTCAGAGCAATCTGACTGTTAGAACATTAGCGTTAAGAAAGCTTACTTAAATATCGGCCACAACATCAGTACCCGGATCAGAGTACATTAAGTACAGTCCGCGGCATATCACTTCATAATGTATCATATATCTCCTGATCTGAGTCAGCTGAGCCGTATCTGGCCGTGCAACACTCACAGCGTCACAGACTGGATGCAGAAGTATTATTTTAAGCAACACATTAAGTTGAGGAAACACTCGAGTCAAATGTAATTAAAGTCAGATCGTGTTTTAGACGGGCCGTGATATCATGAACCTGTTGATGGACGCATTCAAACACGTGTTCTGCTCCAGCTGTGTTCACCTTGCAGGTGCAGCTCTGTGCTTTGATCCTGATCAAGTGTTTAAGTCATGGATGTTTAAAGTTTAACTTCTTCATATGTCTAATATTATAGTTGACTTTTCATTCAGGAAGTATGACGCTGCGCTGTCAGTACGCTTCACCATGTTTGTGATTGGTCGAATGCTCCAAATACCACCCCTTTCATGTGAACGCGCACCTCACTAGATAGGACACGGCTAGCTTGAGCGATTCACTTGATGACCAGAGTCGTAGGACCGTTTAGCGAGAGCGCGTATGTTCTGGATTAGGCCAACCGGCTAACTCAAACATATCCAGGTTAGGTTGAACCAGCTTCGTAGTACAGGCCCCCGGCCTGAGGGAGGAGGACCTGCACCAGCTGCACCGACAGAACTTAGCCCATGCTGGGCATAGCTGTTACCACCTGCACAGGCCTAGCCTGTCACTTTAGTTAACAAAATGTGTTTACTTAATCAATTAACAGATTAACATTTAGTGTAACTTATGTATATTATTTCATTTTTATTTAAAAAAAATTGTGATGGTTCATGCTTGATAACTTTTAGCTCACATTTCAATAAATTGTATTTGCATTTGCTCTCCTTTTGTCCGTTATTCTTACTGAAAATGTTAAGTTACACATTCACATCTGACTCAAGATTGGCACCATTTATTTGGGTATATCCAGTCTCTGATAGTGTTATGTTATTATGAGAGTGCTCCGTTTGATTCTGAAATTGTATATATTTATATAAATATATACATAGGCTATGTGTGTGTATATGTCCGCATCTGTAGCCTGTTATTGTCTCATGACACCGCACTGTGAATGAATCAAAGTAAATATAGAAGTGGTCATGAACACATCTGTCCATCAGACAGCGGCTGCTGCCTCCTGTCATCATTAATGGACGTCTCTTTAAAATGACCGCTCAGAGGAGAGGAGTTCTCCTTCCTCTCACCGCCTGCTGCTTCCCCTCCTCTCTCTTCGGTTCTCCTCCTCTCTCCTCGGTGCTCCTCCGCTCGCATCTCCTGTGGGCGGGACTAAGTCTCGAGGAGGGCAATTAGTGAAATGAGAAAGGGCCTAAGTGTCTCTTAGTGAATGTCCTGTACTGCTCTTAAATCTCATCATATCAGCTTCTCCTTTCCCTCTTGGATGTTCTTCTGGACCCTCAGAGAAAGAGAACATGGTGAAGCAGTCCTGTCTCTCAGGCGTGTCCTTTCCTAACAGAAATATCAAAACACATATTATTGCAGAGCAAGTGTGTTATTTAAGAAAGAGGTGTGTGTTTGTTCAGGGGCTGTAGATATAATGATTTTTTTATTTTAAATGTGTTTTTTTAAATCCAACAGTGAACTACAAAAATAATCAGATTATGAATAAACCGTTCTAAATTCATCAACATTGAAATAAATGTATTATTAAAATAATATTTAACTGTTATCAAAACTTAGTGCAACTGTAGAAGCGTGCTCTGTCCGGTTGTCTCACTGAAAGAATCACTTTTAACATGTTGTTTTACAGTCAGTATGCAGAGACAAAGGGTCGCAGCTCTCACTATGTTCAATAATATTTCCTTAAATACATTGAAATGTGAAAGTTGAACAAAAAAGTGATGTTGCTTGGTAAATGTAAATGTACCTTTTTCTAAGAAAGTGCACTCAACATCACTGATGTGCAGGTGGTCTAGTATTCAGTCATGTGTGTATCAGTGTATTAGAGTCATTACTTTATGCATTCTTTGTAAAGTATGAAAAAGGTGTACCTTGGAATCCGTGGTGAAGTTCTCTGCTGCTAGGAGTCCAGATCTGTCTCTCCTCCTCTGGTCCAGCCTGTCTGGATCACCTTGAGGACACTTTGAACAAACAGATGTAAAGTTACATGCGTGGCTTACAGACTTCTTTACATGCAAACAACTTTTTATCTTCTTTTAAAAACAGGTCATAATCTTATTGTTATACTTAAGAAATTGCTGGATATCACAGTCCTCATACTGCATCAGTTTGATTGAGTATTATTGTGTAGGTCCTTTTTATTTTACTGTTACTTTGGATGAGTTTTTCATGAGTCAGTCAAATTAATTTGTTTTCATATGCCATATTCATATGTATGTATCACACACGTAAGGGTAAGACACAAATCTATTGAACAAATGCAATGGATGAGCTTAATTTTCACTGAAGTCACAGATAACGTCATATCTAATACTTAAACAAATAATTTCCTTGTCACTAAAGCATTGACTACGCTATTCATCATCCTTAAATGCAGGCATTAAGTTACATGTTCTGTTCTACAGCCACGATGAGGCTGTTTCTCAAGTGTGAGGATAATACAATTAAAAGAGGCATTGGTAATAATAATATTAAAAACAACAATGTTTGTGTCGTTCGTCGGATAGGCGGTTAGCTGCAATAAATAACTCCAGTTCAACAAACCATATTACAATATCTAAGGGAGCGTTATTTCTGGACCATCTTGAAATGTGACGCTCATATTTTAAAGATACACACATTTCATTGTGAGGTTGATTTAATATACACTAAGCCTCTCTTCAACAATACGTTGACGTTAGCTAGTCTATTGTATGCTATAGTAGAGCATAGCGAATTTAAACGAACCTTAACAATGCATACAGTAACCTAACTATCTAACGTACAAGGATGACCTTATTTTAGCAACCTCGCACAGAAGCCTTTTGGTATACAGTAGCATCCCACTTAATGGTATACACTCAGGGATGCTACGCATAGCATCGTTAGCACAGATGGAGCTACGATTGCTCAAATGCTAACCCAACTCTAAACATTCATTAACGTTAGCTTAATAAAAACACCAGTAACATAACATAAGTACTTTATGTACTTTATGCAGGGTTGACTTACCCAAGAAACTGCATTCACGGTCGGTCTATTTTAACCGCAGATAAATCCTATATTTGCATGACGAATAGTTCACCAGGAGCCAACACAACAAACACGGCCGAGTTCAAGTAGTGTTCTCCTCATGAGCTGAGCCGCTGTAGCATCACGGAGCCAATGGAGCTAACGGAGCTAGCAGTGAGACAGAGGAGCCAGGAGAAGCAGCCCTGTTGTCATGAAGGGGGAATCTAACTATATACAGAATATGTTTTTGTGGATCCAGGCTAGAAACATGTTTATTTTCTGATGTTAAGTTGGACATTTTAACATAGGGTCTACGAGAATTGCTCCCATATGCATCCATCGCCTACAGTTTGCAGCAATGAGCTTCACAGCACTGTCCCCCAGAAGTCGGGTTGATTGCATTCGGGCTCGATTGCTTATCCTGTCTGAGTAGCCCGGATGATGCTGCATCGCAATTTTTAACGTCGAATTTTATACACCGAATTTTTTTACATCGAATTTTAAACACCGAAATATTTGACTTCGAATTTTTTTCACTTGAATTTTTGGGATCTGAATTTCAACATTTTTATTTCACATAGGTAAATTCGGAGCAAAAAACATTCAGATACATGATTTTCAAAGTAATTATTTTCAATGCTATAAATTCGGTGTCTGATCAAATTCAAATACTTATGTCTCTTGTTTGCTTCCATACTCCTCCCACCCCACAATGAATATCGACCAATCACGTTCTTGCTTGATTTGCGGGACCAGCGTTGCAGTCGGGAAGAAAACCAATGTGGCTCCTCCCCGCTGATTTTCCTTCTGGCAGAATCTGCACTACACATCAGCCCCATTGAACAGCCTATCATGCGAGCCTATACAACACATGAGGGGCAGAGTTTTACTCTGTGTGTTGTAACTTATATATTTATTGCACTTGACGCACACACACACACGCATGGCGTAATTTCCACTGCGGACATGTCCCCCGCACTTTTCGAAATCACCTTTGTGTCCCCACTTTACAAATATGTTTATTATTATTTTTTAACGCAAGCCGTCATCGCCACGGAGGAGCACACAGCCTTTGTGAGCGAGCGAGACAGAGAGAGAGCTAGGGAGGGAGGGAGGGAGAGAGAGAGAGAGAGACGGAGAGAAAGAGAGCTAGGGAGAGCACACCTGTATCTATTTAATATAGATAAAGTAAGAAATAATTCCAATGTGTACTATAGGACAGTAAACAGTTTAAAAGGGGAGTGGTTAGTAAAATATGCATAAAGAAAAAGAAAGAATGCTAATAGGTAACATAAGATAAGAATAAACAAGTTTAAATGATTTGTTATTGGTTGTGATCATATTCTAAAGATGTTTGGATTATTGAAAATACAGCTCCCTTTCATCGAGTGTTGAGAGCTGTATCCATCAATTCATGTTGTGCTCAAAGTGCACCAGATTGATGCATTTCACTTCAACATTTAAAAAAAAATCTTCCATGCATGCTCATGAGGCGGTGAGGACCCTCCTAGAGGAGGTGAGATCCACCCCCAAATAAAAAAGGTTACATTAATTAAAATAATTAAATTGCAAACATGTTATTTTAGTAAACACTGCAAACGGGTCCCACAGACCCAAACAGCACACAAAGGTTAAAGGTCAGGTAATAATGTTAAAATGTGCTAAATATACACACTGCAAAAAACAAAAAAAGAGGAGTAAAAGTAGCTCGACTTGTTTTATTTTTTGAAAGTAGCTCTCATCCTAAAAAAGGTTGGTGACCCCTGGGCTACATCAACAGATGTCGGAGTACTGCTCATCAGCGCGTCCACGTTATTTCACTTGTGTGAACCCGCAACATCAACTTTACGTTATCTACGTCAAAGATCTTCGATTCACACCAAGATGTTACATCCCCCTTCTTTTGGAAAGTAATATCGCTGCTTATCAAATGACATCCACATGCCTTAAAAACTACATTCAAGTCTGAGACACTATATCCACCATAGTCCTGTATCACGGAGGGGATATAAGCTGGTCAATCAGCATGTAGTGAATTCCTCTGCAGTATACCCTACATCCTAAACGGAAGAGCTCACCCGTTGAACCAAAGATGTTTTGCTCTGTTTGCAGAGTCACCCCCTTTTCCTCGACTACGGTCGGGAGCTGACATGACAACGGTACAATGCTTCCTCTTTCCACGCACGGATAATAATGCAATCAAATAATTAGCGTGCCGGCCAAGGCTGGCTCTCCAAAGCAGATATTAAGGTCGCTCCTAACGTTCCCACTCATCCACATCTACTTCCTGCACAACGGGGCCTAATCGCCAACAGTTACCATTGCATTAATTTGTGCATCTGTGCAGTAAATATGTATTATTACATCAAACACCGTCTCTCCTGATTGAATTACAAATACCCATAGTTTCAAAGAGCATTTCACTTAGCCTTGCTTTAAGACATGCAGAGGAATGAGATGCTCAGTTTCAATTCTTGCTGAAGATTGTTCCAGCAAGTGGAGCTGCGCATAAAAGCTGTCTCACCTCAGACAGTCCTTGCTCTCGGCACATCTAACAAGACTACATCCTGTGACCTCAGACAATAGCTGCTTGCAACTCTCTGTGTGATCAGAGAGCAGATATAATACGGGAGTTTACCCACAAAGCTTTATAGATGAACGTGTACAGT
>NW_027262944.1:0-20196 GCF_902827115.2 Pseudochaenichthys georgianus
TAGGACCTGGGTTAGATATGTATGCACTTAATTTAGGAGAGAATATCTCAATTGTTCTAGACTGATATGACCCCACTGAACAACTTGGGATGTGTGCCAAAATCTCTATCCGGGACGAAAAGCCCCAAAATGACCACGCCCTTTTTTAAATGACCACGCCCCTTTTCATCGGAAGTGCTACTTCCGATATAGCTGTATCTTCTAAACCGTTTGAGCTACAGATTTTCTGAGGTGCTCAAAATGTTCAGAATGGCCATATCTGGGGGGGGGGGGGGTATTAGAAATGTCTAATTTGATATTTTACGAGAACATTCGGTCCACTTATTACCATACAACTACCCAAGTACTGGAAATTGAGTTATCCTCTCATGAATTATGTGCATACATGCCTATCTTAACTTAGGTCTTCTACTAATTAATATAACCATTGAATTATAAACTAACAAGACTGCTTTTGAGGTCCTCAACATGTTCATATTTTACTAGAAATGGCTAAAACCGTTAATAGGTCAACTTACATACAACTACCTATACACACTGGAATGGCCATTATATTTATTAATTTAAACTTTCTGGACTTAGAGCAAAGTTAGAACATTTGTGTCATGTAGAGAGCTTAAATAAATTACCCAACATC
This sequence comes from Pseudochaenichthys georgianus, assembly GCF_902827115.2. NCBI lineage: Eukaryota > Metazoa > Chordata > Actinopteri > Perciformes > Channichthyidae > Pseudochaenichthys > Pseudochaenichthys georgianus. The sequence continues at coordinate 638 of NW_027262944.1, forward strand.
CAACAATACTTATTTAACACCACATTAGTACTGTTTATGTGTCACGTAAGCCAGGGTGAGGAACATGAAGAGGAAGACAACAGAGTCCAGGTCCCGTACGAGGATGATGAGCAGTGCTCATTCAGTGATAGGGTTTTTACAACAATCACCTCCCTTGCATTTGCAGTACTTGCAACACTTGATCCCAGCTACCCCGCAGGGACACCCATTCTTGCGAGCACACTTGCCACATGTGCAGGGATCTGGCAGGCCTTCGGGTTTTGAGATCACAAACTCAGGGACTACCCAATCTTACAAAACCATAATTCTCGGCATTCATGATCGCGGTGGCGTCTCTGAACGGGGCTTGGACCCACAGCTGCTGTTGGTGACACCCTCTATGGCAGGGGTCTTCAACTAAAATTCAACGAGGTCCAGTTAGAAAAAATCTCCCCATGCAAAGGTCCGGAACATCAACATGTCTAAGTTGCTTCATGAATTAGTGTGATATATATTGAAGTGACCTGTAGCTTTCAACGTCTGCATGTAATCAACAACTGACTGCCAATCAAAGAAAGAAAGTACAATTCAAAAACAACAATATTTATTGTCAATTAACATTACTTAAATACTGTGGATATGTGTAATGTTTAAATATTGAAGTTAAATGCATCAATGTGGTGCACTTTGAGAGCAACATGAAGAGATCTATGGATACATCTCTCAACACCCATATGAAACAGAACTGTAGCATATTTTCCTTTTTGGATATTTTACAAATCACTCCCCTTTTAAACTCTATTCTTGTTATTTTTAACAACTTTTTTGTTGCTGTCATATAGTATTTTATACCTGTTTTTCATTTAGTCTCATTAATAACTATAATGATCATATCAAGGTGTGCCTTAACCTCACTGAGCTGAGGTTATTTGAGCCTCTCAGGAGAGAGCTCTCTTCCACCTGGTTGTAGAAAAGCTCTTTAAATCCGTTAGCATAGCTAGCTAACCAGATGCTAATAACAACAGATCGCCACTGTGCTTACAACTAAAGACACAGCCACGCAAACACTGCGGCATGTGTACGGCTCCTTATGGGTATTGCTATATTTTAAGGGCTGGAGCGGCGTTCCGGTGCTCTCTGTCAGCACTCCTTTCAGACGAGACATACCACGTGAAGACACGTTACGCTCGTGTTGTGTTCATGGAACCTGTCCTTGGCCAGGAAAAACAGGTACTCGCTTGTTTAATTATTTTTGCGGTCTAGATTTCTTCTTCTTTTTTTAAGTGAGAAGTTGTCCGTCTGTCGGACGGACTCCCTCCCCCCCCCCCCCCCACCCCCAAAACGAAAACTCTTCGGTTCTCCACGAATTACACAAGTCACCCAAATCAGCGTTAAAAAAGCGGGAGGCGCCGAAAAATCCCCTATTAATGTATTGATTATAGCTCCGGGTCCGTATAGGTCGGCGTCTGGGTCCGGATCCGGACCGCGGTCCGCCTCTTGCCGACCCCTGCTCTATGGATATGTTTTCTTGCATTAGTTGATGTGCAAGTGGTTCTCTAGAAGTCCATTTTGAGGGCATTGCTATCAAATGCAGCGAGTTGCAGGTCGTCAAATGTCTTCAGGTCTGTTGATGGTTTGAGACACTTGACCAAGAATGTCTCTGCCAGCTGTATTGCCCTCTCCATAGCACTGAGGTAGAGAATCCAATCTCCAGAGCGCAGAGAATTGGTCAGATCCCTAACTATTGGGTACAGGTCGGAAACGTATGTGTTCCAGTAATCAAAGGACTGGGACAGCGATGCCCTTTCCTTCAGGTAGACTTGAAAGGCTGCTTGGATGGTGTCAGCACGCTCCTTTGTCGTGTTCCATTCTTCGGCCGTGAGGTCTTTGGACTGGCAGTTGACCTGCAGTGCCTCTAGCTCCGTTCGTCTCTCAGGGTATTTGGAGAGGAATGCTTCCAACATCATAGATGTGAGGATCTTGTGTATCATTGAATGGGCAGTGTGGGCCCTGGAATGAAAAAATTAAAGCTTGTCTTACCATTTCGCTGTACTTCAGTGAGATATTATCTCTGTTAAAGTCTTTCTCTCATACTCTCTCCAGCTTTTAGCACTGGTGCTATGAGTAGCACTTCCGATGAAAAGGGGCGTGGTCATTTAAAAAAGGGCGTGGTAATTTTGGGGCTTTTCGTCCCGGATAGAGATTTTGGCACACATCCCAAGTTGTTCAGTGGGGTCATATTAGTCTAGAACAATTGAGATATTCTCTCCTAAATTAAGTGCATACATATCTAACCCAGGTCCTAGACTAAAGGACATGAGGGGCAAAGGAGTCTGGTGGGATGACTTTCGCCGCCAGCAAAGCGTGTTCCTGTGACGGAAAGTGTACTGCCGGCGGGCCTTGACGGGGGGGGGGGGGGGCTACGGAGCACGCGCGTGAGCTGCGAGCGCCGGAGCCTCGCAGCGGCGAAACTGAGGCTCCGTGGTAAACTGTGGTAACATGAAGAGCCGGTAGGGAGCCGAAGGAGCCGGCACTTCTTATGGCGCTTTTCCACGGCAGGGCCTCGATCGGCTTAGTACGGTATATAGGCCTCGTTAGGTCAGGCTCACTTTATGCTGCGTCTCCATTACGGCCGTCTACACTACAGCGTCGACAGCGTCGAAAGCTCCAATCTGCCCATTCACTTTCAATGGGGTGACGTCACGTAGCCGCGCTTTTTCGCCGAACTGAATTGTGGGTAGCAGAGCGGTCCGTCTCAGGCGTCTCCGGCGTCAGAAGTTGAACAATGTTCAACTTATGTCGCCGGAGACGCCAGAGTAGCCAGCGCCAGCCAATCAAATCCCGTTTCCCAAAATCTGACAGCTGAAGCCGTAGCCAATCAAACCGCGTCTAAGCTGGGAGAGATATCCCGCCGTTCATTTCTATATTTCAAAAAAAGTCTATCGCTGTAGCAAATCACCCGGTTTTGTATGACCAGCCCCTCTTCACCTACCGGGATACAAACCGGAGGAACCAGCATGGAGGGAGGAGGCAGAGACAGTGGGGGAACTGGTAGGTTTTTGCCTGTTTGGGGAGTTTATATATATATAAATATATATTTATTGCTTGCATAAAACCCCCGGGGTTTTTTGCTTTGTATGTCGGGGGCGGGAGATTCATGTGATTGGTTGTTGGTCGTGTTGCTTGAATAAAATCCCCAAGCTCCAGACACGCCCAGCTCCAAGCTATTTTTGAAGCTGTAGTGTGGACGCTCCGTTACAGTGTAGTAGCTGGGGCAGTAACTATAGTAACGCAGTGTAGGCGGAGCCGTGACGTCATCTTCAATGCGTTGTTTTCAGAAAACACTCATTCTAAAAAGCTGTTTCTCTGCCGTCTGTCTGCAGACTCAAAGCGTTAATTCATGGTTCTTACTAACCGGTATCAGTGTGTTGTTACTTCGGCATCATTTAGAAACGTGTATTACAATTAAATCACGGTCACATATGTTCATCTTTTTGTAGTTGCCAGCGATTCTCTCACTAGTTTAGCATACTCAGCCCGACTCAGCCCGGTTGTTGGCCCGGAAAGAACCTCGATTTTGGAGAGCCAGAAAAACTGTGAAAAAGTACCCGCTAGGCGGAACTACGCCTCGTGAGCCGGCTCACTAAAAAGAGCCGGAATTCCCATCACGAATACAAGCGATAATGCAAGTCACGTGACACGACGTGACGTCACATTTGCGTAATCTTCCCTCATGGACCGGTGTGAACGCGATCGGCTCTTAGTTCCATGGGGGTACCAAGTGCTGGGAACTACGTACGGCAAAGTACTTTGTGTGAAAGCGGCTATTGTGTTCTTTTTGACCAAATCTCTCTCATACCTCATTCACACCAACGGTGTTTCAGGGCCGGTTCCGAGCTGGAGCTTGAAAAGCACCGGGTTTTCGGGTTCACACCGCAGCGGAGCCGCCTCTTAGCTCCGGAATCCGGTTCATTTCGAGCACCAACAAATTGTCCGGCCAGAGCAAAAGCACCGCATACGTCACGCTTACGTCGAGGCGGGGGCAGAGACAGATCAACTCCTGAACAACAACAACAAGCCCACGTTTTATCCAGTTTGTACACAACGTGGGGGAGAAACTTAACAAGCAGCAGTGGTCCACTGAAGAGACCAGCTCCCTGCTGCAGAGGAAGCTGGAGCACAATCGGTCATTGTTGTTGTCGGTGTGAGCTGTGAGGGGTTTCCACACGGGTTGGCTTTATGAAGCAGGCACGCAAACGGTTACATCATGACGCAAACGATGACGCAATGACGCGGCACCAGTCGGACTCTGGGCGGTGTGAAAAGAGCCGGAGCTAAACCGAAGAACCGGTTCTGAATGGTGTGAATGAGGTATGAGAGGGGCGTGGGGAGGGGCTCCTTATTTTCATCTAAAGTAACAGAGAATCAGCACTTTGGAAACAGGGCTGAAACAGAGGGGATTATGGGTAATGCTGCAATGAGCTGTTTGGTGTTTCAGCCAATCAGAGACAGGCTCTGGATCTGAGACCTATGATATATTGATGAAGAGGAGGATAACAGGGGACCTTTAATAATATTTAGAAGCTTTACGTCAGGACTGAAGTTGAATATAAATAAGACAAAATGCATTAAAAGAATTATGAATTTTATTTGTGAAATCATAAAATAAAACATGTGCAAAGAACATTTCATGTTAAAACAGGAAGTGACGACAAAATAATAATAATAATAAAACATTACATTCACACTGGTGAAATGTGAACAATACAAAAAATGTTACAGCAGGTTTTTGAAAACGAGTGAAAACGTTTTTAGGGTTTAAAAAATACAGATTTTAAAAATCATCACTCATCTCACACACACACCCTCACCAAACTGAGACACACACACACACACACACACACTTAAAAGACATCCCTTTTAAGAGGTGTTTAGAAAGTCTTTCTCTCTGATATAAGAGCAGTGAAAACAGTCAATAAAGTTTCAGTTTGAGGTTCAAATCTGAGTTTCTGTTCGATGCTAACGTTAGCTTAGCTTCTCTGCATTTAAAAGACATCACTTTTTAAAGTCCCCAGATCCTTTGAGGCAGCTGGTGTTCAGGTGAGATCAGAGCAGTGTGGGCAGGTGAGGAAAGCTTTGACACAAGATTCAATTAAATAAACAAATGAGTTTTTAACAGCGTTGAAACGGCTGTTGATCCGTTCGGGGTTACATTAAAAAAGAACACTTTTAAAGTCAACACAGCTAGTATTCTGCTGATCTGGGGTCAGTCTGAGATGAGCCTTTCACAACAGACTATACTTTTTAAAATCTTGCCGCATATTTCACTTAAAGTTAAAAGTACTGATGAGACAGCTGGTGATTTATCTCAGGGTCGTGGAGAGTTTGTCTCAGCTGTCTGATGAGTCAGCGGGTTTCAGGGAAACCAAAGCAAGCATCAGATTCCATTTAAACAAAAACAGTTTTTAAAGTCATGTAAAAGATTGTTTTCAAGGCACCTTTGCGTCGACTGGTCCCTGGTGTCTTGGTCTTTGTCCGAGGGGGTTTTCGTCTGGAGTTTGGGCACTTAATAAATGAAAGTTTTGCTGAATCAGAAGCGTTGGAGCAGCTGTTGGAGGCGGCTTCAACCCCAGACTGGATTAAATAAAGTTTTTAAAAGCCCCTTTAACACATCTGGTTTCTGGAGTCTTGGTGTTCGTCTCAGGGGGTTTAGTCTGGTGTCTTGGTGTTCGTCTCGGGGGGTTTAGTCTGGAGTCTTGGTGTTCGTCTCAGGGGGTTTAGTCTGGAGTCTTGGTGTTCGTCTCAGGGGGTTTAGTCTGGAGTCTTGGTGTTCGTCTCGGGGGGTTTAGTCTGGAGTCTTGGTGTTCGTCTCAGGGGGTTTAGTCTGGAGTCTTGGTGTTCGTCTCAGGGGGTTTAGTCTGGAGTCTTGGTGTTCGTCTCAGGGGGTTTAGTCTGGAGTCTTGGTGTTCGTCTCAGGGGGTTTAGTCTGGAGTCTTGGTGTTCGTCTCAGGGGGTTTAGTCTGGAGTCTTGGTGTTCGTCTCAGGGGGTTTAGTCTGGTGTCTTGGTGTTCGTCTCAGGGGGTTTTAGTCTGGTGTCTTGGTGTTCGTCTCAGGGGGTTTAGTCTGGAGTCTTGGTGTTCGTCTCAGGGGTTTAGTCTGGAGTCTTGGTGTTCGTCTCAGGGGGGTTTAGTCTGGAGTCTTGGTGTTCGTCTCAGGGGGTTTAGTCTGGAGTCTTGGTGTTCGTCTCAGGGGGGGTTTAGTCTGGAGTCTTGGTGTTCGTCTCAGGGGGTTTAGTCTGGAGTCTTGGTGTTCGTCTCAGGGGGTTTAGTCTGGTGTCTTGGTGTTCGTCTCAGGGGGTTTAGTCTGGAGTCTTGGTGTTCGTCTCAGGGGGTTTAGTCTGGAGTCTTGGTGTTCGTCTCAGGGGGTTTAGTCTGGTGTCTTGGTGTTCGTCTCAGGGGGGTTTAGTCTGGAGTCTTGGTGTTCGTCTCAGGGGGGTTTAGTCTGGTGTCTTGGTGTTCGTCTCAGGGGGTTTAGTCTGGAGTCTTGGTGTTCGTCTCAGGGGGTTTAGTCTGGTGTCTTGGTGTTCGTCTCAGGGGGGTTTAGTCTGGAGTCTTGGTGTTCGTCTCAGGGGGGTTTAGTCTGGTGTCTTGGTGTTCGTCTCAGGGGGTTTAGTCTGGAGTCTTGGTGTTCGTCTCAGGGGGTTTAGTCTGGAGTCTTGGTGTTCGTCTCAGGGGGTTTAGTCTGGAGTCTTGGTGTTCGTCTCAGGGGGTTTAGTCTGGAGTCTTGGTGTTCGTCTCGGGGGGTTTAGTCTGGAGTCTTGGTGTTCGTCTCAGGGGGGTTTTAGTCTGGAGTCTTGGTGTTCGTCTCGGGGGGGTTTAGTCTGGAGTCTTGGTGTTCGTCTCAGGGGGTTTAGTCTGGAGTCTTGGTGTTCGTCTCAGGGGGTTTAGTCTGGAGTCTTGGTGTTCGTCTCGGGGGGTTTAGTCTGGAGTCTTGGTGTTCGTCTCAGGGGGTTTAGTCTGGTGTCTTGGTGTTCGTCTCAGGGGGTTTAGTCTGGAGTCTTGGTGTTCGTCTCAGGGGGTTTAGTCTGGAGTCTTGGTGTTCGTCTCAGGGGGTTTAGTCTGGAGTCTTGGTGTTCGTCTCAGGGGGGTTTTAGTCTGGAGTCTTGGTGTTCGTCTCAGGGGGTTTAGTCTGGTGTCTTGGTGTTCGTCTCAGGGGGGTTTAGTCTGGAGTCTTGGTGTTCGTCTCAGGGGGTTTAGTCTGGTGTCTTGGTGTTCGTCTCGGGGGGGTTTAGTCTGGAGTCTTGGTGTTCGTCTCAGGGGGTTTAGTCTGGAGTCTTGGTGTTCGTCTCAGGGGGTTTAGTCTGGTGTCTTGGTGTTCGTCTCGGGGGGTTTAGTCTGGAGTCTTGGTGTTCGTCTCAGGGGGTTTAGTCTGGAGTCTTGGTGTTCGTCTCAGGGGGTTTAGTCTGGAGTCTTGGTGTTCGTCTCGGGGGGGTTTAGTCTGGAGTCTTGGTGTTCGTCTCGGGGGGTTTAGTCTGGAGTCTTGGTGTTCGTCTCAGGGGGTTTAGTCTGGTGTCTTGGTGTTCGTCTCAGGGGGTTTAGTCTGGAGTCTTGGTGTTCGTCTCAGGGGGTTTTAGTCTGGAGTCTTGGTGTTCGTCTCAGGGGGTTTAGTCTGGAGTCTTGGTGTTCGTCTCAGGGGGTTTAGTCTGGAGTCTTGGTGTTCGTCTCGGGGGGGTTTAGTCTGGAGTCTTGGTGTTCGTCTCAGGGGGGTTTTAGTCTGGAGTCTTGGTGTTCGTCTCAGGGGGTTTAGTCTGGAGTCTTGGTGTTCGTCTCAGGGGGTTTAGTCTGGAGTCTTGGTGTTCGTCTCAGGGGGTTTAGTCTGGTGTCTTGGTGTTCGTCTCAGGGGTTTTAGTCTGGAGTCTTGGTGTTCGTCTCAGGGGGGTTTAGTCTGGTGTCTTGGTGTTCGTCTCAGGGGGTTTAGTCTGGAGTCTTGGTGTTCGTCTCAGGGGGTTTAGTCTGGTGTCTTGGTGTTCGTCTCAGGGGGTTTAGTCTGGAGTCTTGGTGTTCGTCTCAGGGGGTTTTAGTCTGGAGTCTTGGTGTTCGTCTCAGGGGGTTTAGTCTGGAGTCTTGGTGTTCGTCTCAGGGGGGTTTAGTCTGGAGTCTTGGTGTTCGTCTCAGGGGGTTTTAGTCTGGAGTCTTGGTGTTCGTCTCAGGGGGTTTTAGTCTGGAGTCTTGGTGTTCGTCTCAGGGGGTTTAGTCTGGAGTCTTGGTGTTCGTCTCAGGGGGTTTTAGTCTGGAGTCTTGGTGTTCGTCTCAGGGGGTTTTAGTCTGGAGTCTTGGTGTTCGTCTCAGGGGGTTTTAGTCTGGAGTCTTGGTGTTCGTCTCAGGGGGGTTTAGTCTGGAGTCTTGGTGTTCGTCTCAGGGGGGTTTAGTCTGGAGTCTTGGTGTTCGTCTCAGGGGGTTTAGTCTGGTGTCTTGGTGTTCGTCTCAGGGGTTTTAGTCTGGAGTCTTGGTGTTCGTCTCAGGGGGGTTTAGTCTGGTGTCTTGGTGTTCGTCTCAGGGGGTTTAGTCTGGAGTCTTGGTGTTCGTCTCAGGGGGTTTAGTCTGGTGTCTTGGTGTTCGTCTCAGGGGGTTTAGTCTGGAGTCTTGGTGTTCGTCTCAGGGGGTTTAGTCTGGAGTCTTGGTGTTCGTCTCAGGGGGTTTAGTCTGGAGTCTTGGTGTTCGTCTCAGGGGGGTTTAGTCTGGAGTCTTGGTGTTCGTCTCAGGGGGTTTTAGTCTGGAGTCTTGGTGTTCGTCTCAGGGGGTTTTAGTCTGGAGTCTTGGTGTTCGTCTCAGGGGGGTTTTAGTCTGGTGTCTTGGTGTTCGTCTCAGGGGGTTTAGTCTGGAGTCTTGGTGTTCGTCTCGGGGGGTTTAGTCTGGAGTCTTGGTGTTCGTCTCAGGGGGTTTAGTCTGGTGTCTTGGTGTTCGTCTCGGGGGGTTTAGTCTGGAGTCTTGGTGTTCGTCTCAGGGGGTTTAGTCTGGAGTCTTGGTGTTCGTCTCAGGGGGTTTAGTCTGGAGTCTTGGTGTTCGTCTCGGGGGGTTTAGTCTGGAGTCTTGGTGTTCGTCTCAGGGGGTTTAGTCTGGAGTCTTGGTGTTCGTCTCAGGGGGTTTTAGTCTGGAGTCTTGGTGTTCGTCTCAGGGGGGTTTAGTCTGGAGTCTTGGTGTTCGTCTCGGGGGGTTTAGTCTGGTGTCTTGGTGTTCGTCTCAGGGGGTTTAGTCTGGTGTCTTGGTGTTCGTCTCAGGGGGTTTTAGTCTGGTGTCTTGGTGTTCGTCTCAGGGGGTTTAGTCTGGAGTCTTGGTGTTCGTCTCAGGGGTTTAGTCTGGAGTCTTGGTGTTCGTCTCAGGGGGGTTTAGTCTGGAGTCTTGGTGTTCGTCTCAGGGGGGTTTAGTCTGGAGTCTTGGTGTTCGTCTCAGGGGGGTTTAGTCTGGAGTCTTGGTGTTCGTCTCAGGGGGTTTAGTCTGGAGTCTTGGTGTTCGTCTCAGGGGGTTTAGTCTGGTGTCTTGGTGTTCGTCTCAGGGGGTTTAGTCTGGAGTCTTGGTGTTCGTCTCAGGGGGTTTAGTCTGGAGTCTTGGTGTTCGTCTCAGGGGGTTTAGTCTGGTGTCTTGGTGTTCGTCTCAGGGGGGTTTAGTCTGGAGTCTTGGTGTTCGTCTCAGGGGGGTTTAGTCTGGTGTCTTGGTGTTCGTCTCAGGGGGTTTAGTCTGGAGTCTTGGTGTTCGTCTCAGGGGGTTTAGTCTGGTGTCTTGGTGTTCGTCTCAGGGGGGTTTAGTCTGGAGTCTTGGTGTTCGTCTCAGGGGGGTTTAGTCTGGTGTCTTGGTGTTCGTCTCAGGGGGTTTAGTCTGGAGTCTTGGTGTTCGTCTCAGGGGGTTTAGTCTGGAGTCTTGGTGTTCGTCTCAGGGGGTTTAGTCTGGAGTCTTGGTGTTCGTCTCAGGGGGTTTAGTCTGGAGTCTTGGTGTTCGTCTCGGGGGGTTTAGTCTGGAGTCTTGGTGTTCGTCTCAGGGGGGTTTTAGTCTGGAGTCTTGGTGTTCGTCTCGGGGGGTTTAGTCTGGAGTCTTGGTGTTCGTCTCAGGGGGTTTAGTCTGGAGTCTTGGTGTTCGTCTCAGGGGGTTTAGTCTGGAGTCTTGGTGTTCGTCTCGGGGGGTTTAGTCTGGAGTCTTGGTGTTCGTCTCAGGGGGTTTAGTCTGGTGTCTTGGTGTTCGTCTCAGGGGGTTTAGTCTGGAGTCTTGGTGTTCGTCTCAGGGGGTTTAGTCTGGAGTCTTGGTGTTCGTCTCAGGGGGTTTAGTCTGGAGTCTTGGTGTTCGTCTCAGGGGGGTTTTAGTCTGGAGTCTTGGTGTTCGTCTCAGGGGGTTAGTCTGGTGTCTTGGTGTTCGTCTCGGGGGTTTTAGTCTGGAGTCTTGGTGTTCGTCTCAGGGGTTTAGTCTGGTGTCTGGTGTTCGTCTCGGGGGGGTTTAGTCTGGAGTCTTGGTGTTCGTCTCAGGGGGTTTAGTCTGGAGTCTTGGTGTTCGTCTCAGGGGGTTTAGTCTGGTGTCTTGGTGTTCGTCTCGGGGGGGTTTAGTCTGGAGTCTTGGTGTTCGTCTCAGGGGGTTTAGTCTGGAGTCTTGGTGTTAGTCTCAGGGGGTTTAGTCTGGAGTCTTGGTGTTCGTCTCGGGGGGTTTAGTCTGGAGTCTTGGTGTTCGTCTCGGGGGGTTTAGTCTGGAGTCTTGGTGTTCGTCTCAGGGGGTTTAGTCTGGAGTCTTGGTGTTCGTCTCAGGGGGTTTAGTTCTGGAGTCTTGGTGTTCGTCTCGGGGGGGTTTAGTCTGGAGTCTTGGTGTTCGTCTCAGGGGGGTTTTAGTCTGGAGTCTTGGTGTTCGTCTCAGGGGGTTTAGTCTGGAGTCTTGGTGTTCGTCTCAGGGGGTTTAGTCTGGAGTCTTGGTGTTCGTCTCAGGGGGTTTAGTCTGGTGTCTTGGTGTTCGTCTCAGGGGTTTTAGTCTGGAGTCTTGGTGTTCGTCTCAGGGGGGTTTAGTCTGGTGTCTTGGTGTTCGTCTCAGGGGGTTTAGTCTGGAGTCTGGTGTTCGTCTCAGGGGGTTTAGTCTGGTGTCTTGGTGTTCGTCTCAGGGGGTTTAGTCTGGAGTCTTGGTGTTCGTCTCAGGGGGTTTAGTCTGGAGTCTTGGTGTTCGTCTCAGGGGGTTTAGTCTGGAGTCTTGGTGTTCGTCTCAGGGGGGTTTAGTCTGGAGTCTTGGTGTTCGTCTCAGGGGGTTTTAGTCTGGAGTCTTGGTGTTCGTCTCAGGGGGTTTAGTCTGGAGTCTTGGTGTTCGTCTCAGGGGGTTTAGTCTGGAGTCTTGGTGTTCGGTCTCAGGGGGTTTAGTCTGGAGTCTTGGTGTTCGTCTCAGGGGGTTTTAGTCTGGAGTCTTGGTGTTCGTCTCAGGGGGTTTAGTCTGGAGTCTTGGTGTTCGTCTCAGGGGGTTTAGTCTGGAGTCTGGTGTTCGTCTCAGGGGGTTTAGTCTGGAGTCTTGGTGTTCGTCTCAGGGGGTTTTAGTCTGGAGTCTTGGTGTTCGTCTCAGGGGGGTTTAGTCTGGAGTCTTGGTGTTCGTCTCAGGGGGTTTAGTCTGGAGTCTTGGTGTTCGTCTCAGGGGGTTTAGTCTGGATGTCTTGGTGTGTCGTCTCAGGGGGGTTTAGTCTGGAGTCTTGGTGTTCGTCTCAGGGGGTTTAGTCTGGAGTCTTGGTGTTCGTCTCAGGGGGTTTAGTCTGGAGTCTTGGTGTTCGTCTCAGGGGGGTTTAGTCTGGAGTCTTGGTGTTCGTCTCAGGGGGTTTTAGTCTGGAGTCTTGGTGTTCGTCTCAGGGGGGTTTTAGTCTGGAGTCTTGGTGTTCGTCTCAGGGGGGTTTTAGTCTGGTGTCTTGGTGTTCGTCTCAGGGGGTTTAGTCTGGAGTCTTGGTGTTCGTCTCGGGGGGTTTAGTCTGGAGTCTTGGTGTTCGTCTCAGGGGGGTTTTAGTCTGGTGTCTTGGTGTTCGTCTCAGGGGGTTTAGTCTGGAGTCTTGGTGTTCGTCTCGGGGGGTTTAGTCTGGAGTCTTGGTGTTCGTCTCAGGGGGGTTTAGTCTGGAGTCTTGGTGTTCGTCTCGGGGGGTTTAGTCTGGAGTCTTGGTGTTCGTCTCAGGGGGTTTTAGTCTGGAGTCTTGGTGTTCGTCTCAGGGGGGGTTTAGTCTGGAGTCTTGGTGTTCGTCTCAGGGGGTTTAGTCTGGTGTCTTGGTGTTCGTCTCAGGGGGTTTTAGCGGTCTCCAGGAATTGTGAGTCCACACTCCATTTAATGAACACCAGTGTTGCAGAATCAGAAGAGTTTGGGCAGCTGTCGGAGGCGGCTCAGATCCAGGATGTTCCCGACCGACCCTTCTGTCTGACGGCTGCTCGCCCTCATCAAAGATGGCCGCCTGCTGGGGCAGTTCTCCTTGTCGTCGTCGTTGGGTTTAGCTCCTCCCACTAAGAGCTGCATTTTGGGCCGCAGCTCTCGGATCAGCTGACTTTGTGGGTGGAGCGTCACGTTCAGAGCTTCGGTCAGTGGAGGACGATCTTCCTCCTCTTCCTCGCCATCTTCCTCCTCGATTAACCCGTATCGCTTCATGTACTTCCTCGTGGCGAGGGACATGTTGCTAGGCGACATCAGGGAGACGTCGGTGGAGGGGGCGGGGCTTCGGTATGAGGGGGCGTGGCCTCCCAGAGACAGCTTGCTGAGCTGAGAGTCGCTCAGGTAACGCAGGGCGATGGCGTTCGCCTCCAGACTCAGATCAGCGCTGAGGCCGGGGAACAGAGCGCTGGCCGAGGGCGAGGGGACGCTGAGGCGGGACAGAACCGCCGCCGGGTTGATGCTCGCCAGGGTGCTGAGAGAGAGAGAGACACACACAGAAAACAAGGGTATGTTACAAGTCTTTAAAAGTATTTATAAACACATGTCTCGTAAAACAAAAGGCACAAATACATTTGATTGTATTGAACAGTTCTATTGGCTAGCGCTCCAACACATCGTACGCGATAGGTTAACCTGTTGAGCCCGAGCCTGTTCTTCAGGTCTCAAGCTCGAAAAGGACATTCCCAGAACAAAGGACCATATCTTCTAAAAGGGTTAAATTAATAATCTTTGTTCTCAAAGTAATGATAAACCTGTGAGTGGGATGTAGAAAAGTCAGAATCAATATAGATGTTTTTTTATTTTAAAGTAAATTCAGATTGAACATAGTAAAAAAAATAGGGCTGTTAGTCGATTAAAATAGTTAATCGCACATTTTGTATCTGTTCTAAATGTACCTTAGAGGGATATTTTTCAAGTTTTAACACTCTTATCAACATATGAGTGGACAAATATGCTTTATATGCGTGTTTATTATCATTTGAACAATGACAAATATTCGCCTCAATTCAACCTGGAACCTCTCTCATACTACAACAATACACATGGTGTGTGTGTGTGTGTGTGTGTGTGTGTGGAGAGAGACACTGTGATGGATCGTTGGAGCTATGTGCAACTCAAGGCATATGCTCGAACGGGAGCTGCCTGGACGCTGCAATCATGTTACGCGCACTATCCGTGCTGAGTGTGCTGACTTCTCCTCCAATGTCCCGCTGTCTGCTTCCTGCATCAAGTCAAGTGCTCGGCGCAGTTGTGGCGAAATGTCGCTCCTCTGTTTTCATTTAAACAGCTCCTTATATCCGTTAGCGCAGCTAGCTAGCACCCGATGCTAACAACAGCAATACACCTAAGGTCTCTCTCTCTCGCTCGTGCCACACATCCACACACCCTCCCGGTCCTCCCGATGGCCAGTCGGTGCCTGCCGGTGAGCGTGGAAGTGTGGTCTGCCACGGGCGGGGCTGTCAGCATCAGCTTGTAGACGGTATTTTAAAAACTTGAAACTACGGGACGGCCGAGGACAAAAAATGCATTAACTTGACAGCCCTAAAAAAAAAAGTTAATTATAGTGTCCGTCCAAAAAAACTTATAGTGAAAACCACCCTTGGATGATGGGATGGTAGACTGAAAGCTTTAGGAATCCAAAATATAACATAATAAGTACCCTGTATCAAGACTGATGCAAAACAAGTGAAGTTTGACCTTTTTAGAGAGATTTAGCAAAAAGAAACCACTTCTGGGGTCATTTGGGTGGACTTTCCATATCTCTGGCCCCCCTTGGTCGATTCTGATGATTGATGATCCCTCTCTACCCCTCGCTATCGCGTGAAGGGTCTGCTTTATGCGCTCCGCACAGTAACCCTGCTGCGAGGCACGGGCGAACAGTTCATGAGCGTGCTCACTAGCGCACCTCCCCGTTAGAACCCCTCAAAAGGTCCGGTTTATTTCATTTTAAGGATGCGCACCAAACAACATCTCCAGGTGCTCCTCTGAGAACCAGGGCAAAATAGTTATGTGCACCCCTGGTGATAAGGGTATCTTACCTTGAGTTCTGTGATAAGTGCGACATCTATAAGCGGAACTGTGACTTTTTGGGAAGATCCCCGAATGGTGACTTTTTTTCTGAAAATCTAAAAATTCAGACTTTTTTCTGAAATTTCTAATTTCTTTCTGAAATTCTCAAAATTCTGAATTTTATCTATAACTACAGATTTTTTCCAAAAATCTTAAAACTCGAGCTTTCTTCTGAACTTCTCAGAATTCTGACTGTTTCTCAAAATGTTGAATGTTTTCTAGAATTTTTTGAAATTCTCAAAATCTATGAATGTTGAGTTTTCCTTGGCTCTTGTTTCGGACGGAGGGCGAGGGCCACCACACACGAATATGAACCTGAAACATCAGGAGAACATAAACACTACAGTTTCAAAACACATGTCAAGTCCCATGTCTTGTAAAACAAAATGCACAAATACATTTCCTCATATTAGAAAACCCAAAACAATCGATGAACTAATGAGTAGATATCAGAACCAGGCGATGTGTTACCTGCTGCTCTCGATACTGCTCTGAAGGACTCTGCTGGCCTCGCTCAGATCTTCCCGCTCCACGTTCACTCCGAGCTGCTGCAGCTGCCTCACGGTGGCCTCGAGCACCGGGTCCCCACTCTGCCTCCGCCTGGAGGAAGAGGAGGAGGAAACCACTGACAGGCTCCTCCTCCTGGACTCCTCCACTTCCTGTTTACCGTCAGACTCCTGCAGGCGGCTGGTCAGCTGACTCTGTGGACGCAGAGCGGAAGAAATCATGAACTGGAAAGTTACTAAGCTATTAGTGGGGATATGTTCGGGTAGAGCTAGATTGAGACCCACGATCCAACTTTAAAGGTCTCCTATCATGCAAAAGTCACTTCCTGATGTCTTCTCTACATCACCATGTGTCCCCGGTGGGTCAGGAGTGATGTCTTCTTTATATCAACATGTGTCCCCGGTGTGTCTCCAGTGTGTCCCCGGTGTGTCAGAAGACTCTCAAAGTGTCAGAAATAACCCCCTCTCTCTTCTCCTCCGTACCCACTTCTCTAAAAACGGGGAACAACGGAGCTGATCCAGATTTGCTGCGTCATGACGACATTACT
This sequence comes from Pseudochaenichthys georgianus, assembly GCF_902827115.2. Taxonomy (NCBI): domain Eukaryota; kingdom Metazoa; phylum Chordata; class Actinopteri; order Perciformes; family Channichthyidae; genus Pseudochaenichthys; species Pseudochaenichthys georgianus. The sequence continues at coordinate 16,151 of NW_027262944.1, forward strand.
AAAATGTGGGCGGGCTTTAAACCCACGGGCCAATCAGAAACGTTGCCGTCAGAAACAATGAGACGTGTTCTTGAAGTGATATGGTCTGTGTTTACATTAGCATGCTAACACGAGAGAGAAAGAGTTTGAGCTCCATCCTGTTTCAGAGAGGATCCTTGATGTGGTTAGGAACATGACGTGGCGTTTAATCACGGCAGCATGTAGCTGCGCATCTGCTGGGAGAATCCTCTCTCTTCACAGAGCAGTGAAGGAGTAATATAGAAACAGGAGACCTTTAAAGCCTAAGTTTAAGAATAAGTTGAATACGTATGCAGGGTATTATTATCTACAGTTTCCTAGCATCACGTGTTGTTGTTGTTACCATGAGGTTCTGGTAGAAGTGCTGCTGCTCCTCCTGTGGTTGGTACATGCTCACACTCTCCCCCAGAACCGGGCTCTGCAGGCCGCTGAGGCTGAACCACACACAACAGGGGAGACATGTAACTCTACAGCCGATCAATGCCTGCAGCGGCTCTAAATGATGCTAACAGATGCTAACACACATGGCTACAGGGTACACACACACACACACACACACACACACACACACACACACACACACACACACACACACACACACACACACACACACACCACACACACACACACACACACACACACACACACACACACACACACACACACACACACACACACACACACACACACACACACACACACACACACACACACACACACACACACACACACACACACACACACACACACACACACACACACACACACACACACACACACACACACACACACACACACACACACACACACACAGCTAATCACCTGGACTTAAACTCACACTGTACATTTATATACGATATAATATTTTATATTCCATTCCTCACGTACTTATGTATATATAACATCCTGCTTTATATTTTGTTACTGTAAATGTGTAATTCAACATTAATACTATTTTATTTCTATTGAGATGTTTAAATGTTGGATTGTTTATTTATAGTCTTTTCATTTCTCTAATGTGCAATGCCTTGTCTTTTTATGCTGCTGCAACGCAAACATTTCACAATTTGGGATCAATAAAGTACTTCTTATCTTATCAGATGCTATCCGATGCTATCAGATGCTAACAGATGCTATCAGATGCTAACAGATGCTATCAGATGCTATCAGATGCTAACAGATGCTATCAGATGCTATCAGATGCTAACAGATGCTATCAGATGCTAACAGATGCTATCAGATGCTATCAGATGCTAACAGTCTCACCTGTGCTGCGAGGGGGGGAAACAGGCGGCCTCCTGACCTGTGATGTCACTTCTCTCAACTCCATGATCACTGACGGACAGGTAAGTGTGTGAGGGGGGTTTACAGGAGGAGGAGGAGGAGGAGGAGGGGGGAGGTGAGGGTGAGGAAGGGGGAGGAGCCTCCTGATGAAGGAAGGGAGGTGAGACGGGATCCCCCCAGAACAAACTGGCCCCTGAGAAACAAGAGAAAGAGATCAATGAATGATCATCTTTACACCTGCGTGCAAATGTTTGAACCTCTTCAGAACATTTTAAATACGTTTGCACCTTTCCACACCTGTATCTCTCCACACCTGGCTGTATCTCTCCACACCTGTATCTATCTCTCCACACCTGTATCTATCTCTCCACACCTGGCTGTATCTCTCCACACCTGGCTGTATCTCTCCACACCTGTATCTATCTCTCCACACCTGTATGTATCTCTCCACACCTGTATGTATCTCTCCACACCTGTATCTATCTCTCCACACCTGTATCTATCTCTCCACACCTGTATCTATCTCTCCACACCTGTATGTATCTCTCCACACCTGTATCTATCTCTCCACACCTGTCTGTATCTCTCCACACCTGTCTGTATCTCTCCACACCTGTCTGTATCTCTCCACACCTGTATGTATCTCTCCACACCTGTATCTATCTCTCCACACCTGTATCTATCTCTCCACGCCTGTATGTATCTCTCCACACCTGTATGTATCTCTCCACACCTGTATCTATCTCTCCACACCTGTATCTATCTCTCCACACCTGTATCTATCTCTCCACACCTGTATGTATCTCTCCACACCTGTCTGTATCTCTCCACACCTGTCTGTATCTCTCCACACCTGTATGTATCTCTCCACACCTGTATGTATCTCTCCACACCTGTATGTATCTCTCCACACCTGTATCTATCTCTCCACACCTGTATCTATCTCTCCACACCTGTATGTATCTCTCCACACCTGTATGTATCTCTCCACACCTGTCTGTATCTCTCCACACCTGTCTGTATCTCTCCACACCTGTCTGTATCTCTCCACACCTGTCTGTATCTCTCCACACCTGTATGTATCTCTTCACACCTGTATGTATCTCTCCACACCTGTATGTATCTCTCCACACCTGTATGTATCTCTCCACACCTGTATCTCTCCACACCGGTCTGTATCTCTCCACACCTGTATCTCTCCACACCTGTCTGTATCTCTTCACACCTGTATCTCTCCACACCTGTATCTCTCCACACCTGTATCTCTCCACACCTGTCTGTATCTCTTCACACCTGTATCTCTCCACACCTGTCTACATCTCAGAGATGGTCTACACCTTGTACAATCCTTTGCATCAGCTCCCACCTGCCCAGTGTCTCACCTGTCCCCACAGCGATGCTGGCGGTGCTCCTCGGTGCCTCCTCCTCTCTGTGGGGGGTCTGCAGCTTCCCCTGAGACTCCAGCAGCATCTGAACCTGAACACAAACATCAGCTCTGTACGTATTTTCTTCGTTTTTGTGTTACTCTGTCAAAGCGTCGGCGTTTCTAGAGAAGCGCCATATAAGTGTCAGGTAGGGCTGCTCGATTATGGCAAGAATCATAATCTCGATTATTTGGGTCAATAATTGATATCACGATTATTAAATTATCCATTTGCTTTGAAAACATCCATTTATTGAAAAATGTTGAACATTTTTACCAGCTGATTACCCTGAACCTTAAAGTGGACCTATCATGCTATATTTTAAACATATATCGTTGGGCCATACCTATAAGACATGTCTGTGAAGTTTTTTTTTCAAAATACCAAACATATCATTTAGCCATGCCTCATTTCGCTCTATTCCAGCACTGTCTTCACAAGGGCTGATTCTGTGGCAAGTGAGCTGCAGCTGACCAGGGGGGCGTGGCACGAGCGTCATGTTACCATGCTGATACCATGCTGATACCATGCTGATACCATGCTGTTGCCATGCTGATACCATGCTGTTGCCATGCTGTTGCCATGCTGATACCATGCTGATACCATGCTGATACCATGCTGATACCATGCTGATACCATGCTGATACCATGCTGTTACCATGCTGTTACCATGCTGATACCATGCTGTTGCCATGCTGATACCATGCTGTTACCATGCTGATACCATGCTGATACCATGCTGTTGCCATGCTGATGCCATGCTGTTGCCATGCTGTTGCCATGCTGTTGCCATGCTGATACCATGCTGATACCATGCTGATACCATGCTGATACCATGCTGATACCATGCTGATACCATGCTGATACCATGCTGTTACCATGCTGTTACCATGCTGATACCATGCTGTTACCATGCTGATACCATGCTGATACCATGCTGATACCATGCTGATACCATGCTGATACCATGCTGATACCATGCCACGGCAACCTCTCATTCCCCTGATAGGTGGAGAGTTGCCGATATAGAGTGGCGAAGTCACGCCCATCTACTTTCGCCCCATGGGACCTTATTTCAGAAAAATGATGTATTGAAATCAATGGAGAGAAAACGTATCTTTCGATCCCGTTTGAATTGTGCCATGAGTTACACATATGATGTTTGTCAATCTTAAAAAATCATTTCCGTGTCAAAAAAGTCATACTTTGTCGTAAAACTGCTGAAATATAAGACTATGAAAAATACGCAACTAGAAAGACTACAAGTCCCAGAGTCGCGTAAGTGATGTCATAACTGTTTTCCTCCACCAAGAGATAGCT
>NW_027262945.1:0-5000 GCF_902827115.2 Pseudochaenichthys georgianus
CCTCATCGGGATCCCTCACAGAAGCATCCAGAAGCTCCAATACATTCAGAACAGCGCTGCTAGGATCCTGATGAGGGTGCGCTAATATGATCACATCACCCCCATCCTTAAAGCACTACACCGGCTCCCCGTGGAGCTGAGGATCGAATTCAAGGTCTCCGTCCTCACCCACCAGTGTGTCCATGGAACTGCCCCTCCCCACCTCAAGGAACTCCTCACCCCCCATACCTCCTTGCGGACCACCCGTTCCAGCAACTCCTTTTCCTCAAACCCAATGGAGACCTACCAGCTCACGGTCTAGGGTCCCGCCCAGAAGTGAAACTGGCCAATGGAGACCAGCTCACGGTCTAGGGTCCCGCCCAGAAGTGAAACTGGCCAATGGAGACCTACCAGCTCACGGTCTAGGGTCCCGCCCAGAAGTGAAACTGGCCAATGGAGACCAGCTCACGGTCTAGGGCTCGCCCAGAAGTGAAATAGCTAGGGAGGAGCTACCGACACAACCCCTCCCCACTTGTGTGTATAAATATTATGATATTCTCATGCTCGGGGCTCTCTTCCTGACTGGCTGTCGTGGTACGTATATCACACGGTGGTAGGAATTGAGCCCGGAGTGCTCTGTATTGTGTATTGTTGCTTTTACCTTAACAGATTATTGTGTAACCTTTATCCTGGTGCTTTGAGTTCCTTCTTTTATACATTTGACCAGCTCATCAGTGATCAAGGGACACGCGGAGCAGAGGTGAACCTTCCACCACCACCATTGGGTGGTGCTCCAACACATTGTAGTTGATATATGTAAACGCTAGCAACTTCGTTAGCCCAGTTAGCACTGTGTCAATGGCTTGTTCTGTGTGATGAAACCACTGAACAAAAGCTAGTGGTTCATATTAGGCCAGGAAGAACGTGTTTACAATTGCAGTCTTATACGGGTAGTCTGCTACGTTCGGTCATTCATTGTAGCTGGCATGACAACATTGTTTTCGCCTAGCATGTCTACCTCTCGGTAGCTGTGACGAAGATGGCTTCGTCACTGTGGACTGACGGCTTTGGGCTTTGTATGTTGCACATGTGTTTTATTTTTGAAAAGTGTTCCCTTTCCCCATGTCTGTTGCTGCTCATTGTGTGCACCTGGTGCCCTGTGTTGTCTCCGCCTCCCTCACCTGTGTCAAGTTGGGTTAATTAGTGTGGGTATTTAGGATCTGTTTCCTGTTTTGTTTGATGTGTGAGATCCTTGTGGCTGTGCTCACGGGAACAGTGAGATTGAGGCTGTGTCATGTGTGAATGCAGACGTTCTCCTGCTATGAGAAACATGTAAGGCCATCTGCTGACATTGTAGCTGATGTAAACGCTAACAACTTCATTAGCACAGTTAGCACTGTTTTGAACTGAACCTGAGTTTCCAACAGTATATATGCTTGGCTGGCAGAGGGTATAGCATATATATATATGTATAGCATAGCTCTGGGCATGGCTACTGGGTAGCCAGTAGGGATGTGCATCTCCATCACTGAGGCTGATGCGCATCTCGATACGTTGCCACGATACGTTACATTAACGATACCTTTGAAGCGCCGGGCGATGCAATACGATTCACCCCTGTTGCGATACAGTTCGATACGGCCTCCGTAGTGTTTTTCTTTCTCCTCGACTTCCTGTGTGTTGATAACTGAGACTCTCGGCCTCCGTAGTGTTTTTCTTTCTCCTCGACTTCCTGTGTGTTGATAACCGAGACTCTCGGCCTCCGTAGTGTTTCTCTTTCTCCTCGACTCCGTGTGTGTTGATAACCGAGACTCTCGGCCTCCGTAGTGTTTCTCTTTCTCCTCGACTCCGTGTGTGTTGATAACCGAGACTCTCGGCCTCCGTAGTGTTTCTCTTTCTCCTCGACTCCGTGTGTGTTGATAACCGAGACTCTCGGCCTCCGTAGTGTTTCTCTTTCTCCTCGACTCCGTGTGTGTTGATAACCGAGACTCTGGGCATCCGTAGTGTTTCTCTTTCTGCTCGACTCCGTGTGTGTTGATAACCGAGACTCTCGGCCTCCGTAGTGTTTCTCTTTCTCCTCGACTCCGTGCGTGTTGATAACTGAGACTCTGGGCCTCCGTAGTGTTTCTCTTTCTCCTCGACTTCGTGTGTGTTGATAACTGAGACTCTCGGCCTCCGTAGTGTTTCTCTTTCTCCTCGACTCCGTGTGTGTTGATAACCGAGACTCTCGGCCTCCGTAGTGTTTCTCTTTCTCCTCGACTCCGTGTGTGTTGATAACTGAGACTCTGGGCCTCCGTAGTGTTTCTCTTTCTGCTCGACTCCGTGTGTGTTGATAACCGAGACTCTCGGCCTCCGTAGTGTTTCTCTTTCTCCTCGACTCCGTGCGTGTTGATAACTGAGACTCTGGGCCTCCGTAGTGTTTCTCTTTCTCCTCGACTTCGTGTGTGTTGATAACTGAGACTCTCGGCCTCCGTAGTGTTTCTCTTTCTCCTCGACTCCGTGTGTGTTGATAACTGAGACTCTGGGCCTCCGTAGTGTTTCTCTTTCTCCTCGACTCCGTGTGTGTTGATAACTGAGACCTCCGTAGTGTTTCTCTTTCTCCTCGACTTCGTGTGTGTTGATAACTGAGACTCTCGGCCTCCGTAGTGTTTCTCTTTCTCCTCGACTCCGTGTGTGTTGATAACTGAGACTCTGGGCCTCCGTAGTGTTTCTCTTTCTCCTCGACTCCGTGTGTGTTAATAACTGAGACTCTCGGCCTCCGTAGTGTTTCTCTTTCTCCTCGACTTCGTGTGTGTTGATAACTGAGACTCTGGGCTTCCGTAGTGTTTCTCTTTCTCCTTGACTCCGTGTGTGTTAATAACTGAGACTCTGGGCCTCCGTAGTGTTTCTCTTTCTCCTCGACTCCCTGTGTGTTGATAACTGAGACTCTCGACCTCCGTAGTGTTTCTCTTTCTCCTCGACTCCGTGTGTGTTGATAACTGAGACTCTCGGCCTCCGTAGTGTTTCTCTTTCTGCTCGACTCCGTGTGTGTTGATAACTGAGACTCTGGGCCTCCGTAGTGTTTCTCTTTCTCCTCGACTCCGTGTGTGTTGATAACTGAGACTCTCGGCCTCCGTAGTGTTTCTCTTTCTCCTCGACTTCGTGTGTGTTGATAACTGAGACTCTCGGCCTCCGTAGTGTTTCTCTTTCTCCTCGACTTCGTGTGTGTTGATAACTGAGACTCTCGGCCTCCGTAGTGTTTCTCTTTCTCCTCGACTTCGTGCGTGTTGATAACTGAGACCTCCGTAGTGTTTCTCTTCCTGCTCGACTTCCTGTGTGTTGATAACTGAGACTCTCGGCCTCCGTAGTGTTTCTCTTTCTGCTCGACTCCGTGTGTGTTGATAACTGAGACCTCCGTAGTGTTTCTCTTCCTGCTCGACTTCCTGTGTGTTGATAACTGAGACTCTCGGCCTCCGTAGTGTTTCTCTTTCTCCTCGACTCCATGTGTGTTGATAACTGAGACTCTGGGCCTCCGTAGTGTTTCTCTTTCTGCTCGACTCCGTGTGTGTTGATAACTGAGACCTCCGTAGTGTTTCTCTTTCTGCTCGACTTCCTGTGTGTTGATAACTGAGACTCTGGGCCTCCGTAGTGTTTCTCTTTCTCATCGACTCCCTGTGTGTTGATAACTGAGACTCTGGGCCTCCGTAGTGTTTCTCTTTCTCCTCGACTCTGTGTGTGTTGATAACTGAGACTCTGGGCATCCGTAGTGTTTCTCTTTCTCCTCGACTCTGTGTGTGTTGATAACTGAGACTCTCGGCCTCCGTAGTGTTTCTCTTTCTCCTCGACTTCGTGTGTGTTGATAACTGAGACTCTCGGCCTCCGTAGTGTTTCTCTTTCTCCTCGACTCCGTGTGTGTTGATAACTGAGACCTCCGTAGTGTTTCTCTTTCTGCTCGACTTCCTGTGTGTTGATAACTGAGACTCTCGGCCTCCGTAGTGTTTCTCTTTCTCCTCGACTCCGTGTGTGTTGATAACTGAGACTCTGGGCCTCCGTAGTGTTTCTCTTTCTCCTCGACTCTGTGTGTGTTGATAACTGAGACTCTCGGCCTCCGTAGTGTTTCTCTTTCTCCTCGACTTCGTGTGTGTTGATAACTGAGACTCTCGGCCTCCGTAGTGTTTCTCTTTCTCCTCGACTCCCTGTGTGTTGATAACTGAGACCTCCGTAGTGTTTCTCTTTCTGCTCGACTTCCTGTGTGTTGATAACTGAGACTCTCGGCCTCCGTAGTGTTTCTCTTTCTCCTCGACTCCGTGTGTGTTGATAACTGAGACTCTGGGCCTCCGTAGTGTTTCTCTTTCTCCTCGACTCTGTGTGTGTTGATAACTGAGACTCTCGGCCTCCGTAGTGTTTCTCTTTCTCCTCGACTTCGTGTGTGTTGATAACTGAGACTCTCGGCCTCCGTAGTGTTTGTCTTTCTCCTCGACTTCGTGCGTGTTGATAACTGAGACTCTCGGCCTCCGTAGTGTTTCTCTTTCTCCTCGACTCCGTGTGTGTTGATGACTGAGACCTCCGTAGTGTTTCTCTTCCTGCTCGACTTCCTGTGTGTTGATAACTGAGACTCTCGGCCTCCGTAGTGTTTCTCTTTCTCCTCGACTCCATGTGTGTTGATAACTGAGACTCTGGGCCTCCGTAGTGTTTCTCTTTCTGCTCGACTCCGTGTGTGTTGATAACTGAGACCTCCGTAGTGTTTCTCTTTCTGCTCGACTTCCTGTGTGTTGATAACTGAGACTCTGGGCCTCCCTAGTGTTTCTCTTTCTCCTCGACTCCGTGTGTGTTGATAACTGAGACTCTCGGCCTCCGTAGTGTTTCTCTTTCTCCTCGACTCCCTGTGTGTTGATAACTGAGACTCTCGGCCTCCGTAGTGTTTCTCTTTCTCCTCGACTCCGTGTGTGTTGATAACTGAGACCTCCGTAGTGTTTCTCTTTCTGCTCGACTTCCTGTGTGTTGATAACTGAGACTCTCGGCCTCCGTAGTGTTTCTCTTTC
>NW_027262945.1:10000-20153 GCF_902827115.2 Pseudochaenichthys georgianus
TGACGCTGCTGAGGACCTGAAAGACACTTAGACGACGCGTGTAGTGACGCTGCTGTGGACCTGAAAGACACTTAGACGACGCGTGTAGTGACGCTGCTGTGGACCTGAAAGACACTTAGAGGACGCGTGTAGTGACGCTGCAGTGGACCTGAAAGACACTTAGACGACGCGTGTAGTGACGCTGCTGTGGACCTGAAAGACACTTAGACGACGCGTGTAGTGACGCTGCTGTGGACCTGAAAGACACTTAGAGGACGCGTGTAGTGATGCTGCAGTGGACCTGAAAGACACTTAGACGACGCGTGTAGTGACGCTGCTGTGGACCTGAAAGACACTTAGACGACGCGTGTAGTGACGCTGCTGAGGACCTGAAAGTCCCTTAGAGGACGCGTGTAGTGACGCTGCTGAGGACCTGAAAGACACTTAGACGACGCGTGTAGTGACGCTGCTGAGGACCTGAAAGACACTTAGACGACGTGTGTAGTGACGCTGCTGAGGACCTGAAAGACACTTAGACGACGCGTGTAGTGACGCTGCTGTGGACCTGAAAGACACTTAGAGGACGCGTGTAGTGACGCTGCTGAGGACCTGAAAGACACTTAGACGACGTGTGTAGTGACGCTGCTGTGGACCTGAAAGACACTTAGAGGACGTGTGTAGTGACGCTGCTGTGGACCTGAAAGACACTTAGAGGACGCGTGTAGTGATGCTGCAGTGGACCTGAAAGACACTTAGAGGACGCGTGTAGTGATGCTGCAGTGGACCTGAAAGACACTTAGAGGACGCGTGTAGTGACGCTGCTGTGGACCTGAAAGACACTTAGACGACGCGTGTAGTGACGTTGCTGAGGACCTGAAAGACACTTAGACGACGCGTGTAGTGACGCTGCTGAGGACCTGAAAGACACTTAGAGGACGCGTGTAGTGACGCTGCTGTGGACCTGAAAGACACTTAGACGACGCGTGTAGTGACGCTGCTGAGGACCTGAAAGACACTTAGACGACGCGTGTAGTGACGTTGCTGAGGACCTGAAAGACACTTAGACGACGCGTGTAGTGACGCTGCTGTGGACCTGAAAGACACTTAGACGACGCGTGTAGTGACGCTGCTGAGGACCTGAAAGACACTTAGACGACGCGTGTAGTGACGCTGCTGAGGACCTGAAAGACACTTAGACGACGTGTGTAGTGACGCTGCTGAGGACCTGAAAGACACTTAGACGACGTGTGTAGTGACGCTGCTGTGGACCTGAAAGACACTTAGAGGACGCGTGTAGTGACGCTGCTGAGGACCTGAAAGACACTTAGACGACGTGTGTAGTGACGCTGCTGTGGACCTGAAAGACACTTAGAGGACGTGTGTAGTGACGCTGCTGTGGACCTGAAAGACACTTAGAGGACGCGTGTAGTGATGCTGCAGTGGACCTGAAAGACACTTAGAGGACGCGTGTAGTGATGCTGCAGTGGACCTGAAAGACACTTAGAGGACGCGTGTAGTGACGCTGCTGTGGACCTGAAAGACACTTAGACGACGCGTGTAGTGACGTTGCTGAGGACCTGAAAGACACTTAGACGACGCGTGTAGTGACGCTGCTGAGGACCTGAAAGACACTTAGAGGACGCGTGTAGTGACGCTGCTGAGGACCTGAAAGACACTTAGAGGACGCGTGTAGTGACGCTGCTGAGGACCTGAAAGACACTTAGACGACGTGTGTAGTGACGCTGCTGTGGACCTGAAAGACACTTAGAGGACGCGTGTAGTGACGCTGCAGTGGACCTGAAAGACACTTAGAGGACGCGTGTAGTGACGCTGCTGAGGACCTGAAAGACACTTAGAGGACGCGTGTAGTGACGCTGCTGAGGACCTGAAAGTCCCTTAGAGGACGCGTGTAGTGACGCTGCTGAGGACCTGAAAGACACTTAGAGGACGCGTGTAGTGATGCTGCAGTGGACCTGAAAGACACTTAGAGGACGCGTGTAGTGACGCTGCTGAGGACCTGAAAGACACTTAGACGACGCGTGTAGTGACGCTGCTGAGGACCTGAAAGACACTTAGAGGACGCGTGTAGTGACGCTGCTGAGGACCTGAAAGACACTTAGAGGATGCGTGTAGTGACGCTGCTGAGGACCTGAAAGACACTTAGACGACGTGTGTAGTGACGCTGCTGAGGACCTGAAAGACACTTAGACGACGTGTGTAGTGACGCTGCTGTGGACCTGAAAGACACTTAGAGGACGCGTGTAGTGACGCTGCTGAGGACCTGAAAGACACTTAGACGACGTGTGTAGTGACGCTGCTGTGGACCTGAAAGACACTTAGAGGATGCGTGTAGTGACGCTGCTGAGGACCTGAAAGACACTTAGCGTGTAGTGACGCTGCTGAGGACCTGAAAGTCCCTTAGAGGACGCGTGTAGTGACGCTGCTGAGGACCTGAAAGTCCCTTAGAGGACGCGTGTAGTGACGCTGCTGAGGACCTGAAAGACACTTAGACGACGCGTGTAGTGACGCTGCTGAGGACCTGAAAGACACTTAGACGACGCGTGTAGTGACGCTGCTGTGGACCTGAAAGACACTTAGAGGACGCGTGTAGTGATGCTGCAGTGGACCTGAAAGACACTTAGAGGACGCGTGTAGTGATGCTGCTGTGGACCTGAAAGACACTTAGAGGACGCGTGTAGTGATGCTGCTGTGGACCTGAAAGACACTTAGACGACGCGTGTAGTGACGCTGCTGAGGACCTGAAAGACACTTAGACGACGCGTGTAGTGACGCTGCTGAGGACCTGAAAGACACTTAGAAGACGCGTGTAGTGACGCTGCTGAGGACCTGAAAGTCCCTTAGAGGACGCGTGTAGTGACGCTGCTGTGGACCTGAAATTCCCTTAGAGGACGCGTGTAGTGACGCTGCTGAGGACCTGAAAGACACTTAGAGGACGCGTGTAGTGACGCTGCTGAGGACCTGAAAGTCCCTTAGAGGACGCGTGTAGTGACGCTGTTGAGGACCTGAAAGACACTTAGAGGACATGTGTAGTGACGCTGCTGAGGACCTGAAAGACACTTAGACGACGCGTGTAGTGACGCTGCTGAGGACCTGAAAGTCCCTTAGAGGACGCGTGTAGTGACGCTGTTGAGGACCTGAAAGACACTTAGACGACGCGTGTAGTGACGCTGCTGAGGACCTGAAAGACACTTAGAGGACGCGTGTAGTGACGCTGCTGAGGACCTGAAAGACACTTAGACGACGCTTGTAGTGACGCTGCTGAGGACCTGAAAGTCCCTTAGAGGACGCGTGTAGTGACGCTGCTGAGGACCTGAAAGACACTTAGAGGACGCGTGTGATGACGCTGCTGAGGACCTGAAAGACACTTAGAGGACGCGTGTGATGACGCTGCTGAGGACCTGAAAGACACTTAGAGGACGCGTGTAGTGACGCTGCTGAGGACCTGAAAGTCCCTTAGAGGACACGTGTAGTGACGCTGCTGAGGACCTGAAAGACACTTAGAGGACGCGTGTAGTGACGCTGCTGAGGACCTGAAAGTCACTTAGAGGACGCGTGTAGTGACGCTGCTGAGGACCTGAAAGACACTTAGAGGACGCGTGTGATGACGCTGCTGAGGACCTGAAAGACACTTAGAGGACGCGTGTGATGACGCTGCTGAGGACCTGAAAGACACTTAGAGGACGCGTGTGATGACGCTGCAGTGGACCTGAAAGACACTTAGAGGACATGTGTAGTGACGCTGCTGAGGACCTGAAAGACACTTAGACGACGCGTGTAGTGACGCTGCTGAGGACCTGAAAGACACTTAGAGGACGCGTGTAGTGACGCTGCTGAGGACCTGAAAGTCCCTTAGAGGACGCGTGTAGTGACGCTGCTGAGGACCTGAAAGTCCCTTAGAGGACGCGTGTAGTGACGCTGCTGAGGACCTGAAAGACACTTAGAGGACGCGTGTAGTGACGCTGCAGTGGACCTGAAAGACACTTAGAGGACATGTGTAGTGACGCTGCTGTGGACCTGAAAGACACTTAGATGACGCGTGTAGTGACGCTGCTGTGGACCTGAAAGTCACTTAGAGGACGCGTGTAGTGACGCTGCTGAGGACCTGAAAGACACTTAGAGGACGCGTGTAGTGACGCTGCTGAGGACCTGAAAGACACTTAGAGGACGCGTGTAGTGACGCTGCTGAGGACCTGAAAGTCCCTTAGAGGACGCGTGTAGTGACGCTGTTGAGGACCTGAAAGACACTTAGAGGACATGTGTAGTGACGCTGCTGAGGACCTGAAAGACACTTAGACGACGCGTGTAGTGACGCTGCTGAGGACCTGAAAGACACTTAGAGGACGCGTGTAGTGACGCTGCTGAGGACCTGAAAGTCCCTTAGAGGACGCGTGTAGTGACGCTGCTGAGGACCTGAAAGTCCCTTAGAGGACGCGTGTAGTGACGCTGCTGAGGACCTGAAAGACACTTAGAGGACGCGTGTAGTGACGCTGCAGTGGACCTGAAAGACACTTAGAGGACATGTGTAGTGACGCTGCTGTGGACCTGAAAGACACTTAGATGACGCGTGTAGTGACGCTGCTGTGGACCTGAAAGTCACTTAGAGGACGCGTGTAGTGACGATGCTGAGGACCTGAAAGACACTTAGAGGACGCGTGTAGTGACGCTGCTGAGGACCTGAAAGACACTTAGAGGACGCGTGTAGTGACGCTGCTGAGGACCTGAAAGTCCCTTAGAGGACGCGTGTAGTGACGCTGTTGAGGACCTGAAAGACACTTAGAGGACATGTGTAGTGACGCTGCTGAGGACCTGAAAGACACTTAGACGACGCGTGTAGTGACGCTGCTGAGGACCTGAAAGACACTTAGAGGACGCGTGTAGTGACGCTGCTGAGGACCTGAAAGTCCCTTAGAGGACGCGTGTAGTGACGCTGCTGAGGACCTGAAAGTCCCTTAGAGGACGCGTGTAGTGACGCTGCTGAGGACCTGAAAGACACTTAGAGGACGCGTGTAGTGACGCTGCAGTGGACCTGAAAGACACTTAGAGGACGCGTGTAGTGACGCTGCTGTGGACCTGAAAGTCACTTAGAGGACGCGTGTAGTGACGCTGCTGAGGACCTGAAAGACACTTAGAGGACGCGTGTAGTGACGCTGCTGAGGACCTGAAAGACACTTAGAGGACGCGTGTAGTGACGCTGCTGAGGACCTGAAAGTCCCTTAGAGGACGCGTGTAGTGACGCTGTTGAGGACCTGAAAGACACTTAGAGGACATGTGTAGTGACGCTGCTGAGGACCTGAAAGACACTTAGACGACGCGTGTAGTGACGCTGCTGAGGACCTGAAAGTCCCTTAGAGGACGCGTGTAGTGACGCTGTTGAGGACCTGAAAGACACTTAGACGACGCGTGTAGTGACGCTGCTGAGGACCTGAAAGACACTTAGAGGACGCGTGTAGTGACGCTGCTGAGGACCTGAAAGTCCCTTAGAGGACGCGTGTAGTGACGCTGCTGAGGACCTGAAAGACACTTAGACGACGCTTGTAGTGACGCTGCTGAGGACCTGAAAGTCCCTTAGAGGACGCGTGTAGTGACGCTGCTGAGGACCTGAAAGACACTTAGAGGACGCGTGTGATGACGCTGCTGAGGACCTGAAAGACACTTAGAGGACGCGTGTAGTGACGCTGCTGAGGACCTGAAAGTCCCTTAGAGGACGCGTGTAGTGACGCTGCTGAGGACCTGAAAGACACTTAGACGACGCTTGTAGTGACGCTGCTGAGGACCTGAAAGTCCCTTAGAGGACGCGTGTAGTGACGCTGCTGAGGACCTGAAAGACACTTAGAGGACGCGTGTGGTGACGCTGCTGAGGACCTGAAAGACACTTAGAGGACGCGTGTGATGACGCTGCTGAGGACCTGAAAGACACTTAGAGGACGCGTGTAGTGACGCTGCTGAGGACCTGAAAGTCCCTTAGAGGACGCGTGTAGTGACGCTGCTGAGGACCTGAAAGACACTTAGACGACGCGTGTAGTGACGCTGCTGAGGACCTGAAAGTCACTTAGAGGACGCGTGTAGTGACGCTGCTGAGGACCTGAAAGACACTTAGAGGACGCGTGTGATGACGCTGCTGAGGACCTGAAAGACACTTAGACGACGCTTGTAGTGACGCTGCTGAGGACCTGAAAGTCCCTTAGAGGACGCGTGTAGTGACGCTGCTGAGGACCTGAAAGACACTTAGAGGACGCGTGTGATGACGCTGCTGAGGACCTGAAAGACACTTAGAGGACGCGTGTAGTGACGCTGCTGAGGACCTGAAAGTCCCTTAGAGGACGCGTGTAGTGACGCTGCTGAGGACCTGAAAGACACTTAGACGACGCTTGTAGTGACGCTGCTGAGGACCTGAAAGTCCCTTAGAGGACGCGTGTAGTGACGCTGCTGAGGACCTGAAAGACACTTAGAGGACGCGTGTGATGACGCTGCTGAGGACCTGAAAGACACTTAGAGGACGCGTGTGATGACGCTGCTGAGGACCTGAAAGACACTTAGAGGACGCGTGTAGTGACGCTGCTGAGGACCTGAAAGTCCCTTAGAGGACGCGTGTAGTGACGCTGCTGAGGACCTGAAAGACACTTAGACGACGCGTGTAGTGACGCTGCTGAGGACCTGAAAGTCACTTAGAGGACGCGTGTAGTGACGCTGCTGAGGACCTGAAAGACACTTAGAGGACGCGTGTAGTGACGCTGCTGAGGACCTGAAAGACACTTAGAGGACGCGTGTAGTGACGCTGCTGAGGACCTGAAAGTCCCTTAGAGGACGCGTGTAGTGACGCTGCTGAGGACCTGAAAGACACTTAGAGGACGCGTGTGATGACGCTGCTGAGGACCTGAAAGACACTTAGAGGACGCGTGTGATGACGCTGCTGAGGACCTGAAAGACACTTAGAGGACGCGTGTGATGACGCTGCTGAGGACCTGAAAGACACTTAGAGGACGCGTGTGATGACGCTGCTGAGGACCTGAAAGACACTTAGAGGACGCGTGTAGTGACGCTGCTGAGGACCTGAAAGACACTTAGAGGACGCGTGTAGTGACGCTGCTGAGGACCTGAAAGTCCCTTAGAGGACGCGTGTAGTGACGCTGCTGAGGACCTGAAAGACACTTAGAGGACGCGTGTGATGACGCTGCTGAGGACCTGAAAGACACTTAGAGGACGCGTGTGATGACGCTGCTGAGGACCTGAAAGACACTTAGAGGACGCGTGTGATGACGCTGCTGAGGACCTGAAAGACACTTAGAGGACGCGTGTGATGACGCTGCTGAGGACCTGAAAGACACTTAGAGGACGCGTGTGATGACGCTGCTGAGGACCTGACACCACAGGGTGTGCAGAAAGAAGACGGGTCAGACAGCGCAACCTGTATTGATCACATATTACGCGTTGCAGCCAGGCATGTTCTGATCCTACCGTGAGAAACACAAAGGAAGCTGGACCCAAAGTCACCGTGAGGAGATCAATGAAGGACTGAGTGAAGCGTCATGTATACAGGATGTTCAAAAGAGATGTTGGAAACATGTTTTGAGAAAGTCGATCCAGACGATGCCCTCGATGTCTTTCATGAGTTATTCAAGCAGGTGATTGATAAACATGCTGCACGTAGAAAGCAGACTGTAAGGGACTTTAGAGCGCCCTGATTGGACGAGGAGTTAAGGGATCTAATGAGACAAAGAGACGATGCCACACATCAGCTCTCATCAAGTTATGAGTCAGGTGGGCAGATAGAAGGTTAAGGAATTATGTTACAGCATTAAAAACATGTATTGTGGAAATAAAATGAAAGAGATAAAGGACGACAAGAAAACACGGTGGAGTTTGGTGAATGGCGTGACGGGCCGTAAGCCGAATCCACCTCAACAGATCTGGAGGCGCATTTTGGACATTTTTTACTAAACCAGCACAAATTGCTTTTTTCATCTGAATGATCACTTTCGTGATAAAGTGAAACATCTGAGGAGAAATATGAATCAAACTATAAATAGTAACTCCACATTTCTAATAAAGGATTTAATCATGAAAAATAAGAAGTGTATATTTAAAATACAAAAAGTGAAAATGACCGATGTTGAATGTCTGCTCGGTAAATGATAAACCACCGGGATTGGATCATTTAGTGGATCATTTCTTAGATATGTTGCTAATGTTGTTGCAGAGCCTATCTGCCATATTATACATTTGAGTATTGATAAATGTATTTGCCCACAGGCATGGAAAATAGCAACAATTATTCCACTTGCAAAGAATCCAGCTGAACCATTTTCTGGTACAAATAGCTGTCCAATAAGTTTAACACCGTGCTGTCTCTGAGAAACTGCACACTGCAAAGCAGCCTCCCTCTCCTCTGTCCTCATCCTGTTGGACCTGTCTGCTGCATTCGACACGGTGAACCATCAGATCCTCCTTCACTCTCCAAGACCTTGGAGTTTCAGGCTCTGCACTTTCCCTCCTCACCTCATACCTCAAAGACCGTACCTACAGGGTCACTTGGAGAGGGTCCGAGTCCGACCCTTATCAATTAACTACAGGGGTCCCTCAGGGCTCTGTTCTTGGTCCCCTCCTCTTCTCCCTGTACACAAACTCGCTCGGATCAGTCATTAGCCCGCATGGTTTTTCATACCACTGCTACGCTGACGACACCCAACTAATCCTGCCCTTCCCCCGCTCAGAGACCCAGGTCGTCGCTCGCATCTCTGCTCGTCTAGCTGACATCTCTCAGTGGATGTCTGCTCATCACCTCAAGCTCAACCTTGACAAAACTGAACTGCTTTCCTTCCGGGAAAAGATTGTCCCTCTCTTGACCTGACGATCAACATCGGCCCCTCTGTTGTTTCCCCGACTCAGACTGCAAGGACTCTGGGTGAGACCCTAGATAACAACCTGTCCTTCACTGCAAACATCGCTGCTGCAGATACACGCTCTACAGCATCAGGAGGACGCGTCCCCAGCTGACCCAGAGAGCCACGCAGGTTCTGGTCCAGGCTCTCGTCACCTCACTAGACTACTGCAACTCCCTCCTGCTGGTCTACCTGCATGCGCCATCCGACCTCTGCAGCTCACCCAGAATGCAGCGGCTCGTCTGGTCTTCAACCTTCCTGAATGCTCCACACCACCCGCTCCCCCGCTCCCTCCACTGGCTTCCGGTAACTGCTAGAATCCACTTCAAGACCCTGGTGCTTGCGCACCATGCTGCGAATGGATCTGGCCCTTCCTACATCCAGGACATGGTTAAACCGTGCACCCCAGCACGTGCACTCCGCTCTGCATCAGCCAGACGACTCGCTGCACCCTCGCTGCGAGGGGGACCCGAGTTCCATCAGCAGGAACACGTGGGTTTGCTATCCTGGCTCCAAGATGGTGGAACGAGCTCCCATTGACATCAGGACGGCAGAAAGCTCACACACCTTCCGGCGCAGACTGAAAACTCATCTCTTTCGACTCCACTTCGAGCAATAGAATGACTAACAAAGAACTGCTAACAGAGCACTTATATACTAATAAAGGACTGGCTCCTCTAAAGCCAGTTGAGTAGCACTTGAATGAATGGCTCTATGAAACCTGATGTACTTTATGATTCTGTTTTCCTCAAGGTTGTGTCTTCCTGGTCGAATGTACTTATTGTAAGTCGCTTTGGATAAAAGCATCAGCTAAATGCAATGTAATGTAAAAATGTAATGTAATGTGTATCAACATGCTTACAGACCTGGCCATTCCACCTTAACACCGTGTATCAACATGCTTACAGACCTGGCCATTCCACCTTAACACCGTGTATCAACATGCTTACAGACCTGGCCATTCCACCTTAACACCGTGTATCAACATGCTCACAGACCTGGCCATTCCACCTTAACACCGTGTATCAACATGCTTACAGACCTGGCCATTCCACCTTAACACCGTGTATCAACATGCTTACAGACCTGGCCATTCCACCTTAACACCGTGTATCAACATGCTTACAGACCTGGCCATTCCACCTTAACACCGTGTATCAACATGCTCACAGACCTGGCCATTCCACCTTAACACCGTGTATCAACATGCTCACAGACCTGGCCATTCCACCTTAACACCGTGTATCAACATGCTCACAGACCTGGCCATTCCA
>NW_027262946.1:0-20172 GCF_902827115.2 Pseudochaenichthys georgianus
CATTTGTGGAGTTTGTGAATGTCATTCGAGTCTGCAGAACATTTCATGCTTTCAAAGTTTATTTTTTATATTGTTTGTTTGTGTTTTTCTCCAGCAGTCAGGCATTCCTGAGCCCTGACAAAGCCCTCAGTCACTCGAGTCATCTGGGTTCATGTTATACAAGTCACCTCTGACTGGAACCAGAACTAACCCGGCAGCGCACATCCAGATGCTGTGACACAGGACTGATCTGAATAACAATATGTAAGAACGTGAACAGTAAGACGTGTTTTGCAGGATTAATATTCATACGGAAGAAAAACATCCAAGTGAGTTTACACTTTTAAATGACCGTTAACATAACGGCGTTTCCTTATCGTTGGGGATTCTTTTCAAAACAAAACAAATAGGTCAAATGAACACTTAATAGGAAACAGATAGAAGCCTTATGAATGCTTGGTTTGACCTTTAATGTTTCAAATCTTAGTCAAATAGTCAAATTAACATTTATCGAGAGTTGCACTCACACATTCAAAACCTATACTCGTACAGAAATGGTTGTTTTCTTGAATCTTGCCGGACAAATTAAATCATTTAAACACCAGTATAGACAAACCAGGAAGAATACAGATATAATCCACGTATAAAATCTTATTCCAAAATTTAAATATAAGGAAATTATTACTGAAAAAATAATAATTGGTGTTTAAAGTTTGGATCGTCATCATACGTTGTATTCAAAGATACATTTCATGATTAAATTACTGAAATGATGTATATTTTATAATTTATTAATTAATGTCACATAGGTAAACATATCGTTTGTACAAGCACGCACATGTACCCTTACTTCCATTAATGTCCTCTGTATATAAATAAATACCAAGGAGTCGAACATCTGACAAACTAAAGGGACTCTGTTCTGCCTTAACGAATTGACAAACCTCTAAATCAGGGGTGTCAAACTCAATTTCATCTCCGGCCACATTCGCATCATGGTTGCACTCAAAGGGCCGGTTGTAACTTTAAGATTATATAGAAATACATATATCAATATTTAATGTATATAAAATAATGTATTATATTACATATGCATTGGATTATTATCGGATAGGGTAATAACTTCATAATTAACTCGGTCTGAAAGCAGAAGTCAGGGCAAATAATTGCAAGTCTCTTCAGTGAGAATGTCACAAAATGATTTTAAAAGAAAAGCAAATAAAAAAAGTGACATTTTGAAAAAAAAGTCAAATCTGAGAAAAAAGTCAAATGAGAGATGCATTGTGGGACATGTAGTTTATGGGCAACGTGCTTCTGTAAATCGCCATGTAACCGTATAACAAACATATTATATTCTTTGCAAGCTCTTGTGGGGCCACATAAAATGAAGTCGCAGGCCAGATTTGGCCCCCGGGCCTTGAGTTTGACACCCCTGCTCTAAAAGGTCATTCTCTCAGGCGTCATGTGACCGCAGTCCTGCCCTCAATTTAGAGGAACGCCTCAGACCTGTTTTCATCTGATGTTTTAAACCGCGGTTGTCGTTGGGGGAAACAACGAGCTCTGACTTTCACCAGAGAGCAGCGCAGAGACGTTTCTGCCTGCGCGAGTTTATTCACGATGTCTTTATTAGTCGGTTTCACATTTTCAAGAGAGCTTGCACATTCCTCAGAGTGTATATCCATTTCCTATTTCTTTACCGTAGCTAAAAGACATGGCTAATTGTGTAAGCAGGAATACATCAAAAGAGATATCTCGTTATGTAATCTTTTCTTTATCGGTGAGTGATTGTGGGAATTTGAGTTATGGTTATTTTACATGTAATTGCTTAGTGAAGCCGTATCTCTGAAAAATGATGTAACTACAACTGCGGTTCAACCCTAAAGTGGTTTTCTGTAACCTTGAGGACACGTGGCCCAGGTTATAGAACAGGGATAATCTCCACATATGTACTTGTGTTGAGAAGCTGACTCAGTACTAACAGTGAAATGTGGATGTCAGATGGTTTCACCTGTAATATTGGTGCAATGTGGCCCTACTCGTGCACTAAGGACGTAACAGGAGTGCAAATTGGGGGCAATTTCAATTATATACAAATCAATCTCTCTTGAATCTTCCTAAAACTGTCTTGAGTTAAATGTACCTTGAACGCCTGACAAAAAATGTCAAAAAATCGAAAGCAGAACCGCATGCTTTCAAAAATACTCAGCAAAATGTACACGGTGCGAAACTGTAGCTAAAACTTGGAAGCAGCCTCTGTTGCGGCCCTCTAGTCTAATGCACTTGAAGACAGCACTCAGAGGGATTTGGATAGCCAAGGTCTCTCTGGCAGACTCCATCTGACAACTTGTGCTGACTTGAGGTCAGGCAGGCTGAGAGGGACATTCCTCATCTTATCTAAATGTGCGGTGGAGCACTCATTTCACCACGCAATGGATTTTGGATGTCTTAAGTTACATATAATTTAGGCCATAACCCAAAAGTAAACAGAAATAATGAAGACTGGTGGACGCTGGTTTAACAATATCATTTCAGCAGCGGTAGTCGGGGAGGAAAGCCTCGGGAAACCTGAACACATGTCAAAGAAAGTGACATATATAACTGCACCTTTACTTCACCTGTCTCTGCATGATGTACGCAATAAATATCTGAAGTTGGCTTTATCAGAGTTGTGTATTGACTGATTGATGACAGATACTCCCCCCTTGATGTCCCCCCTGAAGGAGAACACTGCTCTTGGGTTTCACAACATCCCCCAAGTGGGCTGGACCACCACATCTCTGGCATACGCCACTCTGAAGACTGAAATCCCTGCAGTACAGTCAAAACACAGCCTGCAGACATGTGCAGAGCGAGAGATAGGAGAAGATAAATACACAGACATGCATTTCCTGCCAGGGAGCCACTCTGCAGCTCCGACTATTTGTTTTGACATTCATCAAGTTATCATTTCCAGGCGGCGAGGAACCTCCGAGCCTCGATGTCCATCGCCTCCGGGGGGGCAGTGTTTGCGGACGGACGCCTTGTAGCTCTCCAAACTCAAATACACCAGAGACAAGGCCATTATAATCCACGACTGGAAATAAAGAAAACGTTGTTCTAATTCCAACACCAATGTTTGCGCCCGGCGCTTAAAAGCAGACATTTCAAGCCCACTGTTGGCGAGCAGGAACTGAATGTAAAATCACACTTAACCCCTAAAATGGTGATATTTTGGGGAAATTAAAGAATTATTGTTTTTCTAATATCTGGGCTACAATTACAATTTCATGACTTTTTTTACAAAATGTGACTTTTTTTCTAAAATATATTTCCCATTTAGGGTATACATTTTTTTAATGAACCTATATGACACCCATGTTACAATAACACCCATATAACACCAACATTACACCTATAATATACCCATATGACACCCGTGTTACTGTCCATCCATATCACACCCATGTCACTGTCCATCCACATCACACCCATGTTACTGTCCATCCACATCACACCCATGTCACTGTCCATCCATATCACACCCATGTCACTGTCCATCCACCACGTTACTGTCCATCCACATCACACCCACGTTACTGTCCATCCACATCACACCCACGTTACTGTCCATCCACATCACACCCACGTTACTGTCCATCCATATCACACCCACGTTACCGTCCATCCATATCACACCCATGTCACTGTCCATCCATATCACACCCACGTTACTGTCCATCCACATCACACCCACGTTACTGTCCATCCACATCACACCCACGTTACTGTCCATCCACATCACACCCACGTTACTGTCCATCCATATCACACCCACGTTACTGTCCATCCATATCACACCCACGTTACTGTCCATCCATATCACACCCACGTTACCGTCCATCCACATCACACCCATGTTACTGTCCATCCACATCACACCCACGTTACTGTCCATCCACATCACACCCACGTTACTGTCCATCCACATCACACCCATGTCACTGTCCATCCACATCACACCCACGTTACTGTCCATCCACATCACACCCACGTTACTGTCCATCCATATCACACCCGTGTCACTGTCCATCCATATCACACCCACGTTACTGTCCATCCATATCACACCCATGTTACACCAACTTCACACCCATAGTACATCTAGGTTCCACCTATCTTACACCCATATTGCTGTTATTAGACCCATAATTCACTGTATTTACACACTTATAGGCTTCAAAACATAAGTCTATCTGTGAGTGGTTATCTCTGTTGTGTAGCCTTATCGGGCAATGTGTCCTCCAGGATACAGAAACTATTTAAGGGTTACATTTTAGTCTTAAAAGAACAGAATACGTGTAAACAGCAAGTCTCTTCCCACGGCTGGAAACCATGGTTACTTTGTTTGTTGTCGAGACAGTAAATCAGCAGAGAAACAACCGTTCCAAGGAAACATGAATTCACGGGTATAAAAAGTTCCTGGTTCTTATTTCCTGCCATCATTTGCATATGAAGCGTGCCATTTGGTTCCATGTGTTTGGTTCAGGCGCTGAAACGTGAGCTGAGTCAACATAACGAAAGTGCCCGGAGATATTTGGGCTGGTCCGGGTCCTATTGCTCTTAATTCATTTTTGTTCGGGACGGGGAGCTCAAGTTTTCAGCTGAGTTTGAAAAGAACAGCTGCAGGGGGAAATATCCGTTTTAATAAAAATAAAGAGAGTGTTCGCCATGGAAGGACGAAATGGTCTTGTGAGATCCATTGGTTCAAATGTTGGGCATTACCACAACACGGGTTGTTAGCAAACGATTGCATCCAAACTGTCCTGAACTCAATGCACATATTTTGAAGAACCTGCATTGTTAGGGATATCTATCTGAAAAGGAACCAACATCAGATATGTCTTTGAGTTCTTCACATGTTGGGTGAAGACATATCTTAAAAGAGTTTGTGTTTTACTTGTAGAATTTGTCCCTCTTCTTGCCTCCTCCCCAGCCGCCGCTCTTCATGACTGGGTTGTCTCGGAAGGACATGCGCTCCTTTTTTGACGGAGCCGACGTGACTCTCGGAGGAGACGGGACTTCTCTTCCTGGAGACGCAGAAGGAAAATGCATCAATATCTCACGTGTGAATCGAACGGTGTCAAATCCACTTATCATAGATGGTAATGCAGACAATGTGTGCTTTTTAAATAGCAGATTTAGTGTTCGTGGACTGGATCGTGGCTGACACGGCCTGCTCTTTTTATTTGCTCAGACCTTGTGATGGTCCTTAATAGCGTAGGTTATCAATAATCATCAATGAAAGGTTGTTAGGGTTGTGGGAAAAGTAATATATAATTTATTGTACACCTAAGGATTTCCCTCTAAAATCCGGCCCACGACTTCATTTTATGCGACCCCGCAAGAGCTTGCAAAGAATATAATACGTTTATTATACGGCTCCAGAAGCAGGTTGCCCATAAACTACATGTCCCACAATGCATCTTGTTTTGTGACATGCCACTGAAGAGACTTGCAATTATTTGCCCTGGACTTCTGCTTTCAGACGTAGCTAATTACTAAGTTATTATCCTATCCGATAATAATCCAATTCAGAGGCAATAATGTAATGTAATACATTATTTTATATATATTATATATCTATATAGTTACAACCGGCCCTTTGAGTTCAACCTTTATGCGAATGTGGCCCGCAATGAAATTGAGTTTGACACCCCTGCTCTAAAAGGACCGAGTCAAAATATGATCTCATGTTGTCTCATCGAAAAACAAAGAAAACTTTCTCTCTCAAGCTGCTCTTGTCAACAACCAATCAATCATGCCATTTATCTAAGCAATAATAATGTAATCTAACATCTCAAAGAGTGTTCCTTAAAACCTTAAAACAAGAAATGTGCAACTCTTGACCTTGCACGAGTTACATTTTGACTCCAGTTGAGTCTCTCTTTCATGCGGCTCGAGACAACACAGTGTTAACCCTGGCTGTAAAGCCTTAAGTCTGAGCAGGTGAGTTGTGTGTGAGCTGCACCAGAGGCCCATTCCTTTCCACCTGGGGATCAGTGCAGCGCTTTTCAAACACACAGTACAAAGGCAGCGCTTCGACCAGGCGTGATGCGTTCCACGTGTCGGCCGCCACACACAGGGCGCCACCCAGCGGGGGGGCTCTGGAGGACGGTGGGGGGGCAGATACGGCTCCAGATATCTGCACAGCTGGCACACTGTATAGAATATCCAACCACTCTCGAGTCTTACCTAATCGCACGTCTAAAGATTTAAACTGTACACATGTCTGTCGTGTAACACCGTTTTCCTCCACTCACATTCGTGTAATGTAGTTTGAAGATAAACCACCGCAGTCTTTGTGTTTATTTTCAGAAATTCGGGTGGTTTATCAAAGACTTTGGTCCAATTATCTGACCTAAATCAAAAACAGGACCTGCGAATCTCCACGAAAGTACTGCGGTCGTGCCATTTCATCTACGGAGATGGGGGGGGAAGAAATGGCCGCACATTGGACTCAAACCGCTGTGACCAAATAAATAGTTCTCGATCATTGTACTCCTATTAGAGTTGACCGGCGGGCGAAATTGAGGGAGCAGATATGCAACTCAAGTGGTTCCCTGTGCACAGGTAATGAAAATATTTTGTGAGCCTGGAAACGCATTTTATGGCAGCGTCCCAGCAAGTGGTGAGTATCGCATTGCAGCGGGTTAAAGAGTATTTATGTCATCGTGGCTGCAATGGCAAAGCAAGTGAACCTCGTCACTTTAAAGCCCACTTTGATGTATGCACGCCACTTCAGAAGGCACAACATATATGATCCATATTAATGTGTGTGCCTATTTGGGCGTGTGGGGGTTGACTAAAAAAAGTTAGCTGCTTATTTAGCTAATTCCCTATTTTCAACCAATTTCCTCCAATTGGTTTTTCATGATGCAACTCAGAAGCCTTTGTGCCCTTTCCAAGTTTGTATAATATCTAATTGGCTTTATGCGAAATGTTCTTGCCTTGGACATATTTCAATTTGACAAATGTTAAACGGTGTTTTCATCATCGCAGACAAAGGGGCTTTCTCTCTGCAGAGCAACGGTCCGCCTGCCTAACACGACAACGCTCGCTGCTGCACCTCGTGGAAGTCATTGTGAAATCATCACCGGAATCCAATTTGTCTTCGTTACCGGGG
This sequence comes from Pseudochaenichthys georgianus, assembly GCF_902827115.2. NCBI lineage: Eukaryota > Metazoa > Chordata > Actinopteri > Perciformes > Channichthyidae > Pseudochaenichthys > Pseudochaenichthys georgianus. The sequence continues at coordinate 7,142 of NW_027262946.1, forward strand.
ACGACAGGGCTCTCCTTCTCTTGGATTCCTGAGCTTGTTTAAAGTGGTCATCTGCCGTCAGTCTGTCAGTGGCATCTTTGTCGCTCAAAGTCCTGACAGAAGACCCAGTCATTCTTCACTGAAAGGACTTTTTTTTTTTTTGCCCGTTTCCTGTCAGAGGAGAAATTCGCGGCACTCTGTCCCCGGCCCGACCTCATGCTGCCCCCCCCCCCTCTCCTCTTTCAGAAACAGCCGACTAGTGGACTCAGTGTAGGCTGGATAAGCAGCAGACTTTATCGAGACTCTGCGGACTTAGGCCTGTGTGACACACGGGTGCAAAACATCTGTACACACATGTGCTTAATGTACAGGTATATACACACATTTGCATACAAAGATATTAAAATAATGACAATATATGATATATTCTTAGGTTTGTACATGAAATTGCTTGAAACATTTGGACTTTTTAGGCAAGTTTAACTTAATAAAAAGTGTCATAAAGCTAACATAAGCATCAAGTAACTATGTTATACAACCACATTAAATACATACAGTATACATATATCTGTCTGTCTGTTATTTGAATCATATGTTCGGCATGTGTGTGTGGAGGCATGTTTATATGTGAAAACCTGCTCATTATTTCCTGTTGCTTAAATGACCTTTTAAATCAAACATTGGCATTAAAAGTCTCTGTTGACATTTATCTGGATTACCAGTTATTGTAAGAGAAGATTAAAAACAGAGTCGGTGACTTGAATTGTTTACTTTAAGAGAATAGGCGTAGATTGTGTTTCAGAACATTTTATTAATGTTTTTTTGGATTCTGTTCAACAATCACTCGGAAATCCCCTGCAAACGGGCGATGTTGGGTCGAAACGACTCACTTGCATGACCCGAAGAGTTTCTGCGAGGATAATCGTTCTCGTTGCAGGGCTGGGCAGCTAAACTGTTGTTGGCGCACGATCCGCTGGCGTGACGCTCTGCGGATCCCAGGTCTGCCTGCACGCACAGAAACACACACAGAAAAGAGGCCCAACATGACACGCAAGCACTCCTGCATTTTGAATAACATTCAACAACCGGGGGCTCTGCCGGCCGAACATATCTAAGAAACAGGAGGAGAGGGCGTCTCCTCTTGCCAGTGATCATAACTCAAACTGCTCTATAACTACAGGGAGACCTGGTCCTCCCGACTTCAAAGCCCTCGCGAGCATCGCAATCGTTCACGGGTCCACGCGGACTTCTCCAAAGTGACACGGGGATTTCTGCAAGTAAAATGAAGAAATTGCAGCCGGTTGATCCAATTGGAAGTGTCACTGTGGAGCGAAACAAACCTCCCCCCCCCCCCGCCTCCTTTCAAACCGAGGAGACAGGCTCCAGGAGAGGGAGCCCACTGCAGGGCCGCTGAATGTAAATACTGCATACCTTCACGTGCTTGAAAATAACCCCCCGAGAGAAGATCAAAATCAAGATGCACTGTCACTGAAATAAATGGGGGAAACAGAGGGGGGGGGGGGGGTACTCACCACGAGCTGCACTCGGCCTCCGTTCAGAATGTCCGAGCTGATCTCCGGTAAGAAATGCACGCTGAGTGGAAGATAAGAAAGAAAAGGCCGAACATTTAGAGCTCCGCATATCTCAAATCAATTCAGCAGTTTCCTTTCGTCCTCGCTAAGCTATTACCTCTGACCAAACGTCTATTTGTGATGTAGGGGTTGCCCAGGCCAACAGGCTGCTCACTGCCTCGGTTACAGAACGCTTTATGGTTTGTATTTGAATAAACAGTACTTATAATAAAGTGATTCCTTGGTATCCAAAAACAATCAGTAGAATAATAACATTTTACAATATTCAAAATGAACAGAATTAAGCATGGCCAATCAGATATCCGTTCTTTTTTATGAATAAAGCCTGACCACTTGAAATAAATCAAATCTCCCTCGTCTCACTTTTCGTTTCTTCACTTTCCCGGCACAGAACGATGTCGTGTATTTGTACTGTTGGTTATACATTCACCCGGGAGGCAAGCATCCCCTTAAATGTGTTTAAGTTCGGCAATATCTTTGGATGGAAATGTATTTTTAATTACTGAAAAAGAGTTCATTTAAGTTAAATAAGTGGCATCTCGCCCTACACATAGTTGTGCCTATTCGGTATCGCCCTCTGAGACGTATGCCGTGTCCACAATAAAATAAAAAGTGAATTTGTTGTCGTATATACTATCAGGATGTTACTGATGTGGCGTGGAGTGATACTGTGTGTGTAAGCCCACATCTAGAAGTATGTACGTACTGTATGTACCGTGGCTGAAGACCTTTTAGGTAAATAAAGTTGTCTCGTAGAAAGGTCTACGGATACCTTATTACACTCCATGACATGCGCTCGATTATACAGCATAAAGCACTCTTACATTCTTGATGCTCAGAGAGTTTCAATGTTTCATATTGAAAAGCTCAACAGCAAAGAGTCTCTTGACCAAACGTCAGAAATCACAGAGAAAAACGTTTCAAAACGATTACAAAATGCTTGTGTCTGTAATTGGTCAAAGCGACCGTGTAAAGCCCCGGATGAAGCGCCTCACCTCTCTGAGCGCCGGTCAGAGCGAGCAGCCTGGGTCTGAAGCCACTGCTTCGCTCGCTGCTGCTTCGCTCGCTCCACCTTCTCCGCCTGCCGAAGCTCCAGCTCGGCCTGGACAACTGCACTCGACAGGAAACATCAAACAAACGTCACTGGCCATTTCTTCTTTCTTGAAAGCTAAGCAACATTCTCGACGAGAGTGCTGTGCCTGATCAGGGAAGGTTGTGGTGAAGGTGGCATGCTTCTCGGCGTAATCGATACTGCAAGGGAAGGGGTTGTTTTAACAGATTCTCACAGAACTACAAGCTTAACAAATAAACAGCTCCAAAGGGCCTGATCTGGAGCAACAGTTGACATGTTACACTGTAATTACAGCCGGCCAGTTCCCAGCACTGGGAGATCAGTGGTCAGAGCTCCAAGTGTTTACGTTTGGGCTTAAGGTGGTGTATTTGTTTGGAGGACTCGGGGGCATTGCCATTTAAAGTCGCTGATAGATGCAACAGGAGGGGATCTACTTTTTCTAACAATTGTGGTTCTTTGTTAAATTGAATCTAAGCAGTGTTCGCTAAAGAGAGAAATGTGAAGGGCTGCCGATTTACGAGGTTAGGCTGAAATCCCATAATAAGGTCGTAATTCAAAGCAAACATTTACGTTGTGCTGACAGTAATGCCGCCGCAGATGGGTGTAAACTGATAATGGCTTTTGACAGCCTGATGCTGGAACTAATGATGCATTTATTTAAGCCATTAACTTGCTTTTGCTGAGCTGTACAAAACAGGGGGAGAATAGCTTTACACTTTTCATGGGTTAATTGAGGAGCCCCCACTAAAAATGTCAAGTGATGGATGATTCCCCCGGGGCCGCGACGGACAGGAAATGGCTACTCGCACTTCCCCAAAGCTGAACACACACAGAGAGACAAGGCAAGGCAGTTTGGAAAAAGAGAAAGTGTGCTTAATGAAGCACTCCCAAAAAAAGGGGGATGTTTTCATAAATGATAGTTTTTCATTTGCACAACTGCTACTTGCACAATTGTAATGTGCACAGTATAATCAGTGCCCAATATGTGTCTATTGTATATTTCTATATATTTCTGTAGCTTAGTGAGATTGTATATTGTTCAATATTTTCTTTATATTGGGTATTACTTAGATACTTTAGTGATATATGTCCTTTCTATTGTGACTTTTGAATGTACTTGTCGCTGATGTTCATTTTTATTTTTATTATATTGGTATCCTATTGTATCTATTCAATATTTTTAACTGTGGTAATGCTTCACAACACAGGTGCCGTGACGAAATAAGTGCCCAGGGGGGAGAAAGAAAGGAAGAGACCGACCGGACCGACCGACCGACCGACACGACCGACCCACCCAGCCAGGCGACCGACCGACCCAGCCAGCCAGCGACCGACCGACCGACCGACCGACCCACCCAGCGACCGACCCAGCCAGCGACCGACCGACCGACCGACCGACCGACCGACCGACCGACCGACCCGACAGACCGACCGACCGACCGACCCAGCCAGCCAGCGACCGACCGACCGACCGACCGACCGACCGACCGACCCACCGACCGACCCAGCCAGCGACCGACCACCGACCCGACCGACCGACCCAGCCAGCCAGCCAGCGACCGACCGACCCAGCGACCGAGCCAGCCAGCCAGCGACCGAGCCAGCCAGCCAGCCATGCGACCGAGCCAGCCAGCCATCCAGCGACCGACCGACCGACCGACCGACCGACCGACCGACCGACAGACCCACCCAGCCAAGCCAGCGACCGAGCCAGTGCGACCGTACCGAGAGAGCGACCGACCGAGCCCCAGCCATCTACCGATCTATCTAGCCATCGACCTATCTATCTATCTATCCATCTACCTATCTATCTATCTATCCATCTACCTATCTATCTATCTATCCATCTACCTACCTACCTATATATCTACCTACCTAATCATAGGATCCTGTATTGATAAGTAAATAATAATGAAAGGCAAAATGGCTTTGAATTTGAAATCCCTAGATGTGAATTCATGAATGGTGGAATGTATAAATCACAAGTTGATGAGCACCATGAAAAGAGTTTACTTCAGTAGCATAGAGCGTCTCTCCTCTCCCTCTCCCCCCTGAAGCCCCCTGCTGACCCCTCTCCCCCTCCAGTTCTCCTCCAGGACATCAGGAAGGGGCCTGTAGGAGTCATGCCTGTTAAGAGGGGCTCTTAAGCACATTAAGAGATCTCGTCTCTTCTGAGGGGGAAGAGCTCTGACTTAATATCAGGGGTTTGGGAGGAGGGGGGGGGGGGGGGGGGAGGAGGGGGGGGAGGAGGCTTTGGCCGGGAGAAAACCCCAGCTGAAGGAGAGACCGAATGCTGGCACTTTGGAGCTGCCTCCTCCGCCTCCTCCCTCCTCCTCCTCCTCCTCCTCCTCCTCCTCCTCCCCCCCCCCCCCCCCCCCCCCCCCCACTGCAGAAACAAACAGCCCAGGGTCAGGCGGTGCATCAGGACCACAGCAGAGCCCAATAACAAGTGAGTGAGTTGTGAGTGAGGATCGGGGGCAGTGTCTGGAAAGTGAGCGGAGATGTGGGAATCAAACTACAATAAACACAGAAGTGTAGCTGTCAACAGTGAGGTTGTAAATGAGATTATTCAAACCACTGTAGTCGTACATGAAACAAAAATGAAAACACCTGTAATGTTGGTCATACTTCTGCTTTGCACAGTAGACGCTGTGAGTATGCACAACTACAACAAGTACGGTAGATCGGCAAGGAAGTTGAACCATAAAGACAGATCTTTGTAAAGTGTTAAGGTATTTAAGGTGCTTCTCAAACTTGTTTCAGTAAGGTACCCCCTTTGAAACATGTTCTCAGCCGAGTACCCCCTGACCGACCCCGAACATTTTTGATAGAAAAAGCCTAAATACATAATTACAATATAGTGACGTTCCATAAGTGTGTGATTTCTGCATGAATTACAACAAACTACGGATTTTTCATCTTAAAAAAAAGAACATATATGACATTTCCAAGGAGTTTTTCAATTGAAGTAATATGTATGTTTAACAAGCCAATGAACAAAATGATATATTATGAAAAACTATAAAATACAATACACACATTTGACATGTTTACATGAGGACCCCCTTAGTGGTTCTAGAAATATTTTATATACAATTGTGTTTTCTATTTCACTTATTGTACGAAGATTCATTTTGTAATCATGCATGGTATTTTTATTGACCTTTTTTTATCTCACGTACCCCCTGCAGTACCCCAACGTACCCCTAGGGGTCCGCGTACCCCCATTTAAGAATCATTTGAGAAAACCGGCTCGAGATACACTTTTTGTTATATTCCATGGAATGCTCTTAACATCCCGATAGTAATGAATATCTGAAGTGCTTTGACAAAAAATCCATAAAGAAACATCATCTGTCGAAGCCGTGGCGCTGTAAAAAGCACGACCAATCATCTGAGCCGGCCCGGCTAAAGTAACTGGATGGCCTACCTGCCTGTCAGCCTTCCATCTGGGCACTAACTGATCTCGTGCCCTCATTGGTCATGTGCGCGTTCGTGTGTGTTGGAGGAGGGGCTCTGTGAGGAAGTGGCAGATAGCGCACTCCAGCTGGTTCCTCAAATTACCTACACCACCTTTAAGGTAATAAAACAAAGTTTTGTAGCGTGTCCTCCACGTCTGAAGGCAAACAGGATGCCAAATGTGGAAGGTGAGGCGGAAAGCCTGCCATCTTAAGATCTTAAGTCAGTTGTTAGTTGGTTGTCCGTCTTACTGAGTGACTTTGCCCAAATATACATTAGCTCTGCTGGTTTCTTCCTTAAGTGTGCCAGAGCATCTCAAACATACTCCATGAGGAGAGCGCTCCACTGCCTGAGATAAATGGGAGATAATGGGGGTGAAATTGAATGCATATGAATGGTGGTAAATAGTCTGACATGAAGTTATTTTGGAGGATGGATGATAAACAAGACGATTGTGTTTCAGCTGGACTTTGTAGAGGACTTGCAGTGTGAAATCGAGTTAAGTGCTCAGGAGGTAGGGGTTCCAGTCTGAAATAAAAATATATACCCATGTGTCCCTCTGACATGAGGACGGATGTTTGGTGGACTGGAAGAAGGAGGCTGGAAGGGGGTGTGTGCCTGGGGGGCTTGAGTGAAAGGAGTCGGTGAACAAGTAAGAGGAGAACCAAGGAGAAACGCTTTCACAACATCTGCTGCACACAGACACATGATGATACAAACCACACAAAAAGGGGAAGTGTGTTTCTACATGTTTTGCCTCTAAAGAGAAAATGTTTTGTGGCTCTGCTCCATTCTCTCCCTCTCTATCTCCCTCTCTGGGTATGTAAGCTGATACCCATTTCAAGTGGGGTTACTCATGTCCAGCACATCCACACAAAGAGCCCGGATAAAATAAACACGCCGCGTCGGATATCTTGGAAAGAATCTGTCATGGGTTTGGGGCTAATCACCTCCAGAAGGGGCTTGACTCAAAGCCTGAAACGTTAGCCCCTGTCGGGGAGCGAGGCTGGGCCGGGCCGGGCTGAGAGTCCCCGGGCGCTGGGGACGGATCCGGAGGAGGGGGTGCTCCCACAGGTCAGGACCAGGGGGGCAGGAGGGGAGGAAGGCCCGTTTACAGACCTGAGCACCAGCTACAGCGCCACCGGTGCTGCTACCTCACAATCACCTTGGGAAAAGGCAGCTGAATAGAATGTGATCCTTTATTGTCATCGTACGGGTACAATGAGATGAGTAGAGCCACTCCTTTTCTCAGGTGCCATCAGAAATACAAAGAGACGTACAACATTCAGGAGGAGACGACATGCAAACAACAAGCATTCATACTTCAATATGCAGATAAAGTGAAAGTGAGGGATATATGTCAAGTCCTTAACCCATCATACAGAATCTGTTGATTTAGAAAACCCCTAAAACCGAGCAGGTTCGAGTAACGGATCGTGTTGAGTCGACTCCTTAGCCCATTTTACAGATTCAAGATTCAAAGGTTTTATTGTCATATGCACAAAGCTACAGCGTAGAAATGCCAATGAAATTCTTCTGACCGGAGCTCCTCCAACAACGCAACGTAATAAAATACAAAAATCTGTTGAATTAAGAAAACCTCTAAAACGGGGCTCGTTATGGCGCATTTCCACAGCAGGGCCTCGCGCGGCTTAGCACGGTATAGTTAGGCCTTGGTAGGCCAGGCTCACTTTATGTTGCGTTTCCATTACAGTTTAGTAGCTGGGGCAGTAACTATAGTAACGCAGTGTAGGCGGAGCCGTGATGTCATCTTCAATGCGAAACACAAAACCAACATCAGCACTCAAGCTCACAGCTCCATGGCGTATCCACCATTGAGGTCACTGAGGTCCGGACCTCGGTAATATTTTCCGAGCTGTGTCTATAACAAAACTTGTGAAATAATTGCACGAAACGGGGTTCTTTGTAGTACTTCATTTACTGACGATGGGGGAGCTGCATAACTACGTAGCCTCTGTTAAAGCAAACTGAAGAAGACGACATGTATCAACAAACCTCCGCAGCCCGGACTTGTATCGGAGCAGCGAAGGAGTGATGAGGTATCTAGAGATCTGAGGCCAGCGGCTGCTTGTGCTTCTGCTCATCAGGACATCATATGAGCAGCAGGTCCTGTGTGAACGCTCTACGTTAGTCAGTGGACGTCCGACAACATGCACACTAACTTATATTGCAGCTATAGGATAAACTTTGGTTTAAATTGCGTGAACAAACTAGCTGGAGAGCTAATTACATTCACCCAATGTCAGAAGGATTACCTTTTAACAAACGTTGTAATGCTTTTCTTTCATTTCAATTTGAGTAAACATTGAAGATATTGTTTTCTTTTTACACTGACTCAGATATAATGAAAAGACTACGTTAGTCGATGCTCAGCTTTGGTAAGGAAGAGACGAGAGAGAGAGAGAGAGAGAGAGAGAGAGAGAGAGAGAGAGAGAGAGAGAGAGAGAGAGAGAGAAAGAGAGAGAGAGAGAGAGAGAGAGAGCGAGAGAGAGAGAGAGAGAGAGATGGAAGTCAGGGAGAGAACTGCAGGCACAGTCACCAAAATAATGTAGGCTTCATAACCCCATCTGTTTATCTATAACAATAGGCATGATTTAAAACACATACATCTATTGCAGTTATGAAGTCATAATAACATAATATAATAATATAAAACACTGTTGCTACATCTTTGTTCTCTTTTGAGAATCAAACCAAACAGATTTAAATAAATAACAATAAAGCAAACAAACAAGTGAAATGAACGAAATGGCTGAATTGCTTTTGATTCACTGGCAGGAGACAAGTGAGGAGGAGACAAGTGAGGAGGAGACAAGTGAGGAGGAGACAAGTGAGGAGGAGACAAGTGAGGAGGAGACAAGTGAGGAGGAGACAAGTGAACAACGAGGGAGAGGTTGAACAGAGAGAAAGAGTAGAGGACAGAGAGAGTAATGAACAGGAAGGAGACGGAGACTAAAGAAGATGGAAGAGAGGCTGCAGGTTAAAGGAGAGAGACATGGAAAGTGAATGTTGACAATGTGTTGTGATCACGTTAGCCTCTTCTGCACGTCCAGATCGTAACAATCAACTGATTCTCATGTATTACACTTTCAAAAATAATTGATGCTGACATCGTCAGCCCACTGACATGGTTTGAAATCAATATATTATCCAATTTGTGACCCCCCCCCACAGGACTGAAAAAGCACCTAACTAGATCATGAAAATCCCAAAAATTGACATGTTTGGACCTCGTATTTAGGAAATCCTGGATACGGCCCTGCTCATATCTGTTTCAGAAACTAGACACAAGTGAAACAAGTACAAACCACAGACGGCCTGTGTCATGGAGAATACAGTCGCTGCTTTATCATGTCTGTAGGCCGTTGTTGTGAGTGTGGACGGACGGAGCATATACAACGTTAGCTTAGCCGATCTCCATTCAGAAACACGCATTTTAAAGGGTTTTTCGCCCGCCGTCTGTCTGCAGACTTGTCAAAGCATTACTTCATGGTTTTTACTAACCGCTATCAGTATGTTGTTACTTCGGCATCATTTGTGAAACCTGTATTACAATTAAATCACGGTCAAATATGTTAATTTTGTTGTAGTTGCCAGCGATTCTCTCTCTAGTTTAGCATACTCAGCCCGGTTGTTGGCCCGGAAAGAACCTCGATTTTGGAGAGCCAGAAAACTGTGAAAAGTACTCGCTAGCCGGAACTACGCCCAGTGGAAACGCAACCAAAAACGGCACGCTTAAAACACCGCGCTGTAGTGGAAATGCGCCATTAGAGTAACAGATTTAGCAGGGATTTGTTAAATTGGGAATGTGAGTGACGTTTTAACCAAAGGACACTCTTCCTTTATCAGCTGATGGAGCTGCTCTCTCAAAAACACCAGTCCTGTTTGATGAATGATCAAGACAAGGGCAGAGAGGAGCGATAAGGACATTGGAAAGAAACACAACTGGAAATATTGTTGTAAGGTAATATTCATTTGGATGGAGCCGGTCCTCGACTGTCAGTTGGCTGAACGTCTATCCAAAGCACAAACACGTTGGTGTCAGTGGTCACGGTGACACACCACACCTGCATAAGTGTCTGATGAAAGTGCCTTGTAAAGTTGGCAAAAATAATTAAAGATTCTTACATTTTTTTGATTAAGTTGTTGCTTGATCTTTTCCTGGACAACAATAAATCAGTTTTTGCAGAATGAGGCGACTCCTTCACAACTACTCTACAAATTACCAAAGCGACCCACCCCAAAAAAGATGAAGCAAAACGAATAACATCCCAGTTTTAAAAAGGCACAATTCGCTCGTTTTCTTATAACTTTAACATGAAATGACAAGGAAACATATTCCTGCACGGCTTATTAAGGCTATTCCAGGCTAATGTGAGCATTGGACTTGGACCAGTCCCTTCACTGCCTGTTGGCAACGCTCTGACTGCTGGATGACCGCAAGCTCTGTGGATGTGAGGCCCTTGACCCTGGTGTGGGGGGGGTGCGGAGGAAAGATGGAGACAGGCATGATAAAAGCAAATCCCCCTCCCCCCCTCAAGCTCTTCCCTCCCTTTTAAGTCTGGCTGTGGATGTCACAAAGCCAAATCATGTCTGCACCTCAGGGCAGGGGGCGGGGAAGATGGAGGGAGATGTGTTCGTCTACTGGGACTATCAATCTACTTTACAGCTGTCAATCACTTAACTCTTTGACATTGTTTGTATTATCCATAGCAATCAGAATGACATTTTAAGAAGAATGTCATCCTTGATACTGAAAGTTATGTGAAACCAGATACATGTTTTAATATCAAGCTTGTACTTACCAGTGAGTTAATTTGATGGAGAAATTCTGCTTTCATACAACCTGGGTCTTTTTTGTGTAAGTGCTGCTTTTGCAACCATTTCTAATAAAAAATGGTTGATGACTTATTCCTGATATATTCTGTTTAGAAACAGGACAGACTTGTTTTTTTAAGAAATTCTTCAGATACAACTCGGTTTAAAAAACAAACCATTGCTTTATAAAATAAGGGAAAGCATCTGCAGAAAGTAGTTTGTGCTTTGCTGGAAACATTCTGGTTTTTAATAACCACAAAAACTGCTTTATACAGTACAGGCATAATATTTCCAAATTACTATGGTGATGTATTTTTCACCCGTACTTCAAACTTATTTCAGTGATGTCACTATGTTGGCAGATCTCACCACATAAACCATTCCATGTTATTCTCACTGACAATGGCCAAGACTATGAAAATAATGAAGTTGTAAAAAATCTATATTTTCCTTAGTTAAGCAGCACGCACGCACATTTCGTAGTGGCCAAACGGTGGTACTACAACGTAGCGTCAGTCACGCGATGTCATTGGTTCAACACATATTTTTCCCATTAAATTAAATTGGAACTTCAATTACATCTGTAAATCAGCAGATACTTTTTTGTATACATATATCAACTTACCAGGATGAACACGTAAATAGGCCCTTTTTTTTTTTTAAATGATTGTCCTAGAATTGTTAAATACCCTAAGGGTCAAATCCATAGTTATTTTCCCTCGGAAATTAATTTGACTGAATCTAACCCGCAATGATGCTGCAGATTGGAGGCGGGGTTTAAGGAAAACACAGGTCGCATGCTCTATAGGCCCAGATTCCCGGATCGTCTGGGTATTTTTGTATTTGTGAGTCAGATCATTTTGGTTTCATGCCGCCTCCATGCCAAAGAAGAAACTTTGAAACCGTAGTCAACATGGGTGACGTCACACTCTCTTTCTATAAACAGTCAATGGTCTGAATGGAATGAACTGTCTCAAGTCTAAAACATTAAACATTCAATCTATGTAAAGGTCTATTTAAACGAGTAGCGTGTTTCCCTACCTTTTATTTCATTCCTGTCGTGTTGTGTTGGCCTGTTTCGTGCCTCCACTGGTCCCAGCTGGTAACTGCACTGGTTGACCGAGGAATGGCGGTCAAAGGATCTAGCAGAGACAAAAAGAGAGAAAGGGTCAAAGAAGGACACGGCAGGCTTCAAACAAGAAACAGAAAACCAAAATATGACATTCGGAACATTTGAGAACAGCGCTCTGGTTCCACTGAGGCAGATGCCATTAGCAGTTAGTTCAGACATAGACCTGTGTGCGGGTGGAGCAAGATGACAAGAGCCCTGCTATTGGAGTCATGCCGTTGTAATTCTGATCAAAGGGCCAGCCTCCCTCTACATGACGTTTGGCATGATAATCGTGGCAGGACTACTGTTCCTCGGTGCAGAGCGGAGGTGAGGTCACCTTCCACTGCTCAACCACCACAATGAGAGGGAATGAAAGTCATCACAGGAAGACTTGTCAAGAGCTTTCTTGGCAATCGTTATTTTCCTTCGCAGGCTCTCAAATAAGGCTCAACAAGAGGCGACAGCTCCTGGCTTCTGCTGTCTGTTATGGCTCGTTAACATACGCGGGGTGGAAAGGTTGGCTGCTGAAGCGCGGCTGAAGGAACAAAGACGAGAATGAAAAGAGGCAATAATGGGTGTGGATTTGGTTCCCGTTTTGGAAAATGGGTTTATGTCCAAAAGCAGCTCCTTCCATATTGTAAGGGATATCTGGTGTTAAAGATTAGGGAACGAGGAGACAGGAAGACACATCGCCTCAGGTGAAGAAGGATTACTGAATTAAAGAAAGCTTTGTATTTGAGGCGATTTATTAGCTCAAAGAAAACACAAGAGCTTTCGGATTTGCCGGCATTATCTTTATATTTGTTGTAATTTCATGTAACTTTATGCTAATTGGATAAGAAGCTAAAACATTCCATATACAAGAAACACAAATGCAAACTTGTTACATGGAGGTGTTGATTTATTAAGTCGACCCTCATAGATGTAGATAGGGTGGACAAAATAATAGAATCACTTGTCAGTATAACGCAATGCCACC
>NW_027262947.1:0-20059 GCF_902827115.2 Pseudochaenichthys georgianus
TGGCTCTGCCTTGAGACAGGAGTCAGTCCTTTTTACCTGGTACTCTGCATCTTGTTATGAAAGGATACAAATGCCGCTCAATAGCCTTCACTTCGTCACCTGTCCACTTGCTTTCATCTTCCCAGCTGTCATAAATGGAAACAAGACACAATGTATTTGAGAAATTGCTCTGTTAAAGTGAAAAATGGGGGATATGATAGAAAAAAGTATAGTTTGTAGTTAAATGATAGCATCATCAAATGTGTGTGAATGATGGCCTCTGTGATCAGTGTATGAATGTTAAAATGTTGGCATACATTTGCTTGTACTGTAAAACACAGTAGTTGTACAACAAACTAGAAATGTCTTTGAGAAATCCAGTTAAGATCAATTCATTTTTCTAATAGAGTAATGTAAATACAAAATGCTTATTTACCTTGCATTCCATTGGAGCACTTTGAGGAAGCTTTGTTGAAGTGAAGTGTTGTGTTCTTCTGTGAATCTGAAAGGATAAATTAGAATATAATGCATGATACAAGCACATACTGCCATTCCTTCGAAAGCAAGACTTAATAATTGTTTTCACCATAAGTATATTTACATCAAATATTGTGTTATTTGGGTTCCAATATAGAAATAGTTTGAACTGTACAATATCTGCTACCCAAAAATATGAGGACGATCTAACACACACACTCTACACTCGTTGGGTTGTACCATATGGGGACGTTCTCTGAAAAACATCATGACTACACAACCTAAAGACGATATCTGCTACCCAAAAATATGAGGACGATGTAACACACACACTCTACACTCGTTGGGTTGTGCCATATGGGGACGTTCTCTGAAACACATCAAGACTACCCAACCTAAAACAAAATGAGGACATGACGACTGAAGTTACATAAAGTCAGTGTTCCTGACTTCTGAGGTGTGCTGTTGTCGTTACAAAAAACTGAAACCCCATAGTAATAAGTATTGATCTACATCCCTATTAATTAAATCATGTAAACTGATACACATTAGGTTAAATTGGAAAATACATTTGCAAAAGGAGAAACAACACAGAATTTAGGGGCAATAAAGATAATTTTCATGTTATAAGAGGTAGATTCTGCCATCAATTGGTAGGGTATATCTTTCTACTATGCTATTTAGAAACAAGTAACAGTTATATTGAGATTCTGCAATTATTAAACGATATATTAATTGTAATGAGGTAAACAGGCATTTTATGTAGGCATTGGACTTGATTGACACATGAATGTACCTTGTATAGAAATAGTCTACAGTACATGTTTAATTACCTGTTGGAGGGATGAGGTGGATCTCTGGCTCGCTTCAGAGTCAGCTAAAGGCTGAGCCGTGATCATGTCACTCTGTTTCTGCAATTTAAAATACAACAATAACGTGTCAGAAATCCATTGACTTTTCATGTAGGGGACACAGATTTTAGTAAAAACAATTCACATGAGGATCTGGGCTTTCAACTCAAGACTCTATAGAAATAGTTTGAACTGTACAATATCTGCTACTCAACAATATGAGGACCATGAAACACACACACTCTACACTCGTTGGGTTGTACCAAATGGGGACATCCACCAAAACACATCATGACTACGCAACCTAAAGACGATATCTGCTACCCAACAATATGAGGACGATGTAACACACACACTCTACACTTGTTGGGTTGTACCATATGGGGACGTTCTCTGAAACACATCAAGACTATGCAACCTACAGACGATATCTACACCCAACAATATGAGGACGATGTAACACACACACTCTACACTCGTTGGGTCGTACCATATGGGGACGTCCACCAAAACACATCAATCAATCAATCAATCAATCAATCAATCAATCAATCAATCAATCAATCAATCAATCAATGTTTATTTATATAGCCCAATATCACAAATGTTACATTTGTCTCAGTGGTCTTCACAGTGTGTACAGAATATCAGTATGACAATACGACACCCTCTGTCCTTAGACCCTCACATCGTACAAGGAAAAACTTCCAAAGAAAACCCAGTTTAAAGGGAAAAATGGGAGAAACCTCAGGGAGAGCAACAGAGGAGGGATCCCTCTCCCAGGACGGACAGACGTGCAATAGATGCCGTGTGTAAATTGAAAAGATAATACATTTGCAACATAGGTAGTCCAAATGTTTGGAAATGCATGTGTGTATAATAGGAAGATGAATCCACGAGGATATCCATCCAGGACCTATGATCCAGGACCACAGCCACGACTCAAGATCCAGCGCTCGCGATCCAGGACACAGGACCGCAGGATCATCCATGACTCCGGATCCCAGCGTATATAGACACCAAAAAGAAAGACATTTGGGGAAGCTGGGTTAATCGGAACATGAGTGTACACGGGTATAGACAGAGAGAAGGAAGAAGTAAGATGTCCCCCGACAAACTAAGCCTATATCAGCAAAACTAGGGGCTGAATCTAATCAGCCCTAACTATAAGCTTTATCAAAAAGGAAGGTCTTAAGCGCACTCTTAAAAACGGATAGGGTGTCTGCCGCCCGAACACAAACTGGAAGCTGATTCCACAAATGTGGAGCTTGATAAGAAAAGGCTCTGGCTCCCATTGTACTTTTAAAGATTCTAGGAACAACCAACAACCCTGCATTCTTGGAACGCAATGCCCTAGTAGGACAGTAGGGTATAATGAGTTCTTTAAGGTAAGATGGCGCCTGCCCATTAAGGGCTTTGTAGGCGAGAAGAAGAATTTTAAATTCTATCCTGTGTTCTATAGGGAGCCAGTGTAAGGCAGCCAGAACAGGAGTAATGTGGTCCCTTTTCCTAACTCTGGTTAGTACACGAGCCGCAGCATTTTGAATCAGCTGAAGCGACTTGATTGACTTCTTAGTACTCCCTGATAATAAAGAGTTACAATAATCCAGCCTAGAAGTAACAAATGCATGGACTAGTTTCTCTGCATCATTTTGAGGCAAGATATGCCTGATTTTTGCAATGTTACGTAGATGGAAGTAGGCGGTCCTTGAAATTGATTTTATGTGGGCGTTAAAGGATAAATCCTGATCAAATATAACACCAAGATTCCTTACAGTCTCACTGGAGGCCAAATTAATGCCATCCATAGTTAGTATGTCTTTAGATAATTTGTTTCGTAGATTCTTCGGGCCAAGTACAATAACTTCAGTTTTGGTCGTGTTTAACATCAAAAAGTTTAAGGTCATCCACGTTTTTAAGTCCTTAAGGCAGTCTTGAATTTTATTTAGATGATTAATTTCATCAGGCTTGATTGATAAATATAGTTGAGTATCATCCGCATAACAATGAAAGTTTACAGAATGATTCCTTATAATATTGCCTAACGGAAGCATATATAATGTGAACAAAATAGGTCCGAGCACTGAGCCCTGTGGCACTCCATGGCTAACTTTGGTTTGCGTGGAAGATTCATCGTTAACACGTACAAACTGAGAGCGTTCAGATAGATAGGACCTAAACCAGCCTAAAGCAGTTCCCTGTATGCCAACTAAGTGCTCTAGTCTTTGCCATAGGATATCATGGTCGATAGTATCAAATGCAGCACTAAGATCGAGCAAAACAAGAATAGAGACAAGTCCCTTGTCTGAGGCTATTAGAATATCATTTGTGACTTTAACCAGAGCTGTCTCTGTGCTATGATGTGTTCTAAAGCCAGACTGAAAATCTTCAAATAAATCATTGTTTTTTAAGTAATCACACAACTGTTTTGCGACCGCTTTCTCAAGAATTTTTGAGAGGAACGGAAGATTAGAAATAGGTCTATAGTTGGCTAAAACCTCTGGATCGAGGTTGTGCTTTTTAAGAAGCGGTTTTATCACTGCTACTTTGAATGATTGTGGAACATAGCCTGATAATAAAGATATATTCATAATATTTAATAAAGAAGTGCTAATTAATGGAAAAACTTCCTTCAACAGCTTAGTTGGAATTGGGTCTAACATGCACGTTGATGGTTTAGAAGAGAGAATCATTGAATGTAATTGTTCAAGGTTAATGGCTGAAAAGCATTCTAGTTTACTATCTAGTGTAATATTAGAACTTACGATTCCGGGAGCTGTTGATAACACTATACTGGTCGAAGGCAAGAGGTCATTAATTTTGTTTCTAAGAGTAACAATTTTATCGTTAAAAAAGCACATAAAATCATTACTACTGAGTGCTAAGGGAATAGAAGGCTCAATGGAGCTGTGGCTCTCTGTCAGCCTGGCTACAGTGCTGAAAAGAAATCTTGCATTATTCTTATTCTCATCTATTAATGAAGAGTAGTAGGCTGCTCTCGCTTGACGCAGTGCTTTCTTATATTCATTGAGAGTAATATGCCAAATTAAACGAGATTCTTCAAGTTTAGTGGAACGCCATATCCTTTCAAGTTGTCTAGACTTTTGCTTTATTTTGCGGGTTTCGGCATTATGCCATGGAGCTAATCTATGTTGTTTTATTTTCTTCTTTTTCAAAGGAGCAACAGAGTCTAATTTTATTCGCAGCGCATCTATAGCACTATCAACAACATGATCAATTTGGGGTGGTGTACATTTTGTATAAGTTTCCTCCCCTACATGCAGACATGCTATCGAGTTAAGTATTGGTTGAATCTCTTCCTTAAATGTGGCTATAGCACTAACAGATAGGTTTCTGCTGCAAGAGCTTTTGACTAATGCTTTGTAGTCTAGTAACAGTACTTCAAAAGTTACTAAGAAATGGTCGGATAAAGCAGGATTATGCGGTTCGACTAATAGTTGCTCAATTTCAATACCATAAGTCAGAACAAGGTCGAGAGTGTGATTATAACAGTGGGTTGGTTTATTTACACTCTGACAGAAACCAACAGAATCTAATATAGAGTTAAATGCAACAGTAAGGCTATTTTTATCATCGTCAACATGAATATTAAAGTCACCTACGATAATTACTTTGTCTGTTTTAAGAACCAAAGTTGATAAAAACTCAGAGAATTCTGATAAGAATTCTGAATAAGGACCTGGTGCACGATACACTGTAACAAATAAGATTGGCTGCAAAGTTTTCCAGGTCGGATGCGTAAGACTAAAAACGAGGCTTTCAAAAGAGGTATAATTACATTTTGGTTTAGTATTGATAAGTAAACTTGAGTCAAAGATTGCTGCAACTCCACCTCCTCGGCCCGTGCCTCGAGCAATATGAGTGTTGACATGGCTGGGTGGAGTGGCCTCATTTATGCTGACATATTCTTCATGTCTCAACCAAGTTTCAGTGAGACAGCATATATCAATATTATAATCTGATATTAAATCATTTACCAATATTGCTTTAGATGCTAGAGATCTTATGTTTAAGAGACCACATTTAATCTTCCTGTTTTGTTGCACTGTAGTAGTTGTTACATTTACTTTTATTAGGTTATTATGTATGACACCTCTATTAGGTTTTACCTTAAATTGTCCTTGGGCAGACACACACACCGCTAATATTGGGTATTTTATTGGGTTCGGGATTCCTATGGGTGACTGCCTAGGAGAGAGCGCAGAGAAGCGTGTAAGACTGCGACTCTGCCTCCTGGTCTCAACTCCAGTTTGTCATGGATTACGTCCACAAAGCCCTGAAATGTTTGCCGAAATGAGATCTGCACCTTTCAAAGTAGGGTGAATGCCGTCTCTCTTAATCAGACCAGGTTTTCCCCAGAAGGCTGTCCAATTATTTACGAAGCCCACATTGTTTGCTGGGCACCACCAAGACAACCAGCGCTGAAATGATGACATGCGGCTATACATGTCATCATTGATCAGATTGGGGAGGGGACCAGAGAAGATTACGGTGTCCGACATTGTTTTAGCATAACTACACACCGACTCCACATTAAGTTTTGTGCATTCTGATTGGCGTAAACGAACATCATTACCACCGACGTGAATAACAATCCTACTGTATTTACGTTTATCTTTAGCCAGCAGTTTAAGATGCGCCTCAACGTCGCCCGCTCTGGCCCCCGGAATGCATGTGACTGTGGAGGCTTCGGTCTCTAAATTCACGTGTCTCATAATAGAGCTACCAATAACCAGAGTTGGCTTCTCAGCGGGTGTCTCGCTGAGTGGGGAATATCTGTTAGATACGTGAACGGGTTGGTGGGGACCTGCGGGTTTCGCGTTATGCCCCTTCTGAACAGTCACCCAGCCTCCCTGCTGCTCGGGAGTTGCCGGGGGACGGCTAAGAGGAGCTACATTTTGCCGGTCCGCACATGCTAACATGGGCTTTACTTTAGCTGAGTTAAGATGCGGAGCCGGGCTTCTATGGCTATGATTCCTGCCTCCAACCTAACAACTATACTACATTTAACACATGTATCCTTACCAGTAAGGGAGGCCGGGAAGTAACCAAACATGAGACAGGAAGAGCAGGAAATAGCACCAGAAGGTGGGGAAAGAGCCATGGCTAGCTATCAAGCTAAAGTAGCTACCGTTAGCAAACCCGAAAAGAGTGTAGGCAACTGTGGAGTTACAGTCGCTAAGAGAAGGAGAGTTGTGAGTGCTTAAGCTGTAGTAACGTGTGATTACAACGTCAGGCAGTTGCCGTGATCAAGAGTTTTAAAACGATCGATTAAGTTTAAGTTAATAAGCTATCAGCAACAGAACAGGCACACGGGATACCCGGAGATGACAACAACAACCGGAAGTTACAACGTGCAACGTGCTCACTGCAATAGGTTCCTCCTTCCGCTCAGTCTCACATCATGACTACGCAACCTAACCTTCCTATTATACACACATGCATTTCCAAACATTTGGACTACCTATGTTGCAAATGTATTATCTTTTCAATTTACACACGGCATCTATTGCACGTCTGTCCGTCCTGGGAGAGGGATCCCTCCTCTGTTGCTCTCCCTGAGGTTTCTCCCATTTTTCCCTTTAAACTGGGTTTTCTTTGGAAGTTTTTCCTTGTACGATGTGAGGGTCTAAGGACAGAGGGTGTCGTATTGTCATACTGATATTCTGTACACACTGTGAAGACCACTGAGACAAATGTAACATTTGTGATATTGGGCTATATTGATTGATTGATTGAAAGACGATATCTGCTACCCAACAATATGAGGACGATGTAACACACACACACTCTACACTCGTTGGGTTGTACCATATGGGGACGTTCTCTGAAACACATCAAGACTACACAACCTAAAGATGATATCTACACCCAACAATATTAGGATGATGTAACACACACACTCTACACTCGTTGGGTTGTGCCATATGGGGACGGTCTCTGAAACACATCAAGACTACACAACTTAAAACAAAATGAGGACATGACGACTGAAGTTACATAAAGTCAGTGTTCCTGACTTCTGAGGTGGGCTGTGCTGTTGTCGTTACAAAAAACTGAAACCCCATAGTAATAAGTATTGATCTACTTCCCTATTAATTAAATCATGTAAACTGATACACATTAGGTTAAATTGGAAAATACATTTGCAAAAGGAGAAAAAAAACAGAATTTAGGGGCAATAAAGATCATTTTCATGTTATAAGAGGTAGATTCTGCCATCAATT
The DNA here is from genome assembly GCF_902827115.2 of Pseudochaenichthys georgianus. Taxonomy (NCBI): domain Eukaryota; kingdom Metazoa; phylum Chordata; class Actinopteri; order Perciformes; family Channichthyidae; genus Pseudochaenichthys; species Pseudochaenichthys georgianus. The sequence goes on from NW_027262947.1 coordinate 7,556, forward strand.
GGTAGGGTATATCTTTCTACTATGCTATTTAGAAACAAGTAACAGTTATATTGAGATTCTGCAATTATTAAACGATATATTAATTGTAATGAGGTAAACAGGCATTTTATGTAGGCATTGGACTTGATTGACACATGAATGTACCTTGTATCGAAATAGTCTACAGTACATGGTTAATTACCTGTTGGAGGGATGAGGTGGATCTCTGGCTCGCTTCAGAGTCAGCTAAAGGCTGAGCCGTGATCATGTCACTCTGTTTCTGCAATTTAAAATACAACAATAACGTGTCAGAAATCCATTGACTTTTCATGTAGGGGACACAGATTTTAGTAAAAACAATTCACATGAGGATCTGGGCTTTCAACTCAAGACTCTATAGAAATAGTTTTAACTGTACAATATCTGCTACCCAGCAATATGAGGACCATGAAACACACACACTCTACACTCGTTGGGTTGTACCAAATGGGGACGTCCACCAAAACACATCATGACTACACAACCTAAAGACGATATCTACTACCCAACAATATGAGGACGATGTAACACACACACACACTCTACACTTGTTGGGTTGTACCATATGGGGACATTCTCTGAAACACATCAAGACTACCCAACCTAAAACAAAATGAGGACATGACGACTGAAGTTACATAAAGTCAGTGTTCCTGACTTCTGAGGTGGGCTGTGCTGTTGTCGGTACAACAATCTGAAACCCCATAGTAATAAGTATTGATCTACATCCCTATTAATTAAATCATGTAAACTGATACACATTAGGTTAAATTGGAAAATACATTTGCAAAAGGAGAAAAAAAACAGAATTTAGGGGCAATAAAGATCATTTTCATGTTATAAGAGGTAGATTCTGCCATCAATTGGTAGGGTATATCTTTCTACTATGCTATTTAGAAACAAGTAACAGTTATATTGAGATTCTACAATTATTAAACGATATATTAATTGTAATGAGGTAAACAGGCATTTTATGTAGGCATTGGACTTGATTGACACATGAATGTACCTTGTATAGAAATAGTCTACAGTACATGGTTAATTACCTGTTGGAGGGATGAGGTGGATCTCTGGCTCGCTTCAGAGTCAGCTAAAGGCTGAGCCGTGATCATGTCACTCTGTTTCTGCAATTTAAAATACAACAATAACGTGTCAGAAATCCATTGACTTTTCACGTAGGGGACACAGATTTTAGTAAAAACAATTCACATGAGGATCTGGGCTTGTAACTCAAGACTCTATAGAAATAGTTTGAACTGTACAATATCTGCTACTCAACAATATGAGGACCATGAAACACACACACTCTACACTCGTTGGGTTGTACCAAATGGGGACATCCACCAAAACACATCATGACTACGCAACCTAAAGACGATATCTGCTACCCAACAATATGAGGACGATGTAACACACACACTCTACACTCGTTGGGTTGTACCATATGGGGACGTTCTCTGAAACACATCAAGACTACACAACCTACAGACGATATCTACACCCAACAATATGAGGACGATGTAACACACACACTCTACACTCGTTGGGTCGTACCATATGGGGACGTCCACCAAAACACATCATGACTACGCAACCTAAAGACGATATCTGCTACCCAACAATATGAGGACGATGTAACACACACACTCTACACTCGTTGGGTTGTACCATATGGGGACGTTCTCTGAAACACATCAAGACTACACAACCTAAAGACGATATCTACACCCAACAATATGAGGATGATGTAACACACACACTCTACACTCGTTGGGTTGTGCCATATGGGGACGGTCTCTGAAACACATCAAGACTACACAACCTAAAACAAAATGAGGACATGACGACTGAAGTTACATAAAGTCAGTGTTCCTGACTTCTGAGGTGTGCTGTTGTCGTTACAAAAAACTGAAACCCCATAGTAATAAGTATTGATCTACATCCCTATTAATTAAATCATGTAAACTGATACACATTAGGTTAAATTGGGAAGCCGTCTAGTGCCGGCATGGACATTTGTCCCATTGGGATATAACAGCCGTGGGCAATATATTAGGGCCATGGGATGGACTTGGCCATTTCCCGTCACTTGGCAGTCTAAATGAGTACACAAACAGCATATGAGTATGTATGCATGCATTGGACAATAGATGGCGCTCTTCTCATTACTGTGTACTTATACTGCATGGGGGGGTGGCCCAAAGGCAATATGAGGGCCCACTTTCCATATATTACACAGTAACATGAGTATTCACTTACTGTGTACTTATATTTATGGGGGGGGGGTGTCCGTCAACCTAATATGGGGTCCGAATTTTTTATTCAGGGTCTTCTAAATAGGGCCCAGATCAGGAATCTGAAATATGGGAACCCTTACCCACCCAGAAATGTTTATTCAATTAAATGTCAAACTTTCTCACAAAATCCTCTCATAAGCTAAGGGTCTGACAGGCTTGTGGTGGGGAGGGGTAGAAAATGAATAAAATTGAAAGAATGTGGTTGGTGCTCCGAAACCTTGAGAGTGTGTTGGGTAACGTGTTTGGAACCCGCTTGCAAAATTTGGGGACCCTGCGACCTTCGACAAGGTCAAAACCGAGGTCAGAGGTCACATTCGCAATGCCGACAGTACCCTCGACGGCGCAAAAGAAGGTCCGACCGCTTTGAGCTTGCTCTCATTAGAACCGGCTCAAAAAGTACATGCAGATTGATGCCTCCGCTGCTCCTAATGTCAAAGGTTACGGCTTGAAATGTAACAAAACCTTCCCTTAAGGCCTTTTGAGAAGCTGCAGTGCTGCATGCGTGTTTAAAGTACTTTGAAAAGGGCTAAAGAGATAATTTTTTCACAGGGGGCCTCTAAATAGGGCCCAGATCAGGAATCTGAAATATGTGAACCCTAACCCACCCAGAACTCTTTTTTCAATAAAATGTCAAACTTTCTCACAAAATCCTGTCTGAAGCTAAGAATCTGACACCCTTGTGGTGAGGGAAGAGGAGGAAATTGAGAAAAATTGAAAAAATGTGGTTGGCGCTCCGAAACTTTGAGAGTGTGTTGCTTAACGTGTGTGGAACCCGCTTGCAAAATGTGGGGACCCTGCGACCTTCGACAAGGTCAAAACTGAGGTCAGAGGTCACATTCGCAATGCCGACAGTACCCTCAACGGTGCAAAGGAAGGTCCGACCGCTTTGAGCTTGCTCTCATTAGAACCGGCTCGAAAAGTACATGTAGATTGATGCCTCTGCTGCTCCTAATGTCAAAGGTTACGGCTTGAAATGTAACAAAGCTCCAAAGGTCAAAGGTCACGCTTCCATGCCGTACGGTGCCCTTTACCGCACAAAGGAAGGTCCGACCGCTTTGAGCTTGATGTCATTTTAACCGTCTCGGAGAGCAGATGCAGATGGAAGCCTCTGGTGTAACTAAATATCAAAGGTTACGGCTTAAAATGTAACAAAACCTTCCGTTAAGGCCTTTTGAGAAGCTGCAGTGCTGCATGAGTGTTTAAAGTACTTTGAAAAGGGCTAAAGAGATAATTTTTTCACAGGGGGGCTCTAAATAGGGCCCAGATCAGGAATCTGAAATATGGGAACCCTAACCCACCCAGAATTTTTTTTTCAATAAAATGTCAAACTTTCTCACATAATGCTGTCTGGAGCTAAGAATCTGACAGGCTTGTGGTGGCAGAGGGGAAGAAAATGAAAAAAATTGAAAAAATATGGTTGGCGCTCCGAAACTTTGAGAGTGTGTTGTTGCACTTGTGTGGAACCCGCTTGCAAAATTTGGGGACCCTGCGACCTCGGACAAGGTCAAACCCGAGGTCAGAGGTCACATTCGCAATGCCGACAGTACCCTCGACGGCGCAAATGAAGGTCCGACCGCTTTGAGCTTGCTCTCATTAGAACCGGCTCGAACAGTACATGCAGATTGATGCCTCTGCTGCTCCTAATGTCAAAGGTTACGGCTTGAAATGTAACAAAGCTCCAAAGGTCAAAGGTCACGTTTCCATGCCGTACGGTGCCCTTTACAGCACAAAGGAAGGTCCGACCGCTTTGAGCTTGGTATCATTTTAACCGTCTCGGAGAGCAGATGCAGATGGAAGCCTCTGGTGCAACTAAATGGAAAGATTACGGCGTAAAATGTAATAAAACCTTCCGTTAAGGCCTTTTGAGAAGCCGCATTGCTGCATGAGTGTTTAAAGTACTTTGAAAAGGGCTAAAGAGATAATTTTTTCACAGGGGGCCTCTAAATAGGGACCAGATCAGGAATCTGAAATATGGGAACCCTAACCCACCCAGAACTTTTTTTCAATCAAATGGCAATGTGTTTATGTTGACAAGGAGGTTTAATAACTGTGTGCTACACAAAACGTGCAGTCGGTTTCATTTTCATCGCCGTTTGTAGTAGAGTTAGCAGGGTATTTTTATTTTAACTCTCGTCCCAAATTCGTCGCAAAATTCTTTTTTATCCTCCCCGACACTATTTTTTTCGGCCCCGGGACGACGGGACGTCCTTAAGCTCGAGTCCTGAACCTAAAACAAAATGAGGACATGACGACTGAAGTTACATAAAGTCAGTGTTCCTGACTTCTGAGGTGTGCTGTTGTCGTTACAAAAAACTGAAACCCCATAGTAATAAGTATTGATCTACTTCCCTATTAATTAAATCATGTAAACTGATACACATTAGGTTAAATTGGAAAATACATTTGCAAAAGGAGAAAAACAACAGAATTTAGGGGCAATAAAGATCATTTTCATGTTATAAGAGGTAGATTCTGCCATCAATTGGTAGGGTATATCTTTCTACTATGCTATTTAGAAACAAGTAACAGTTATATTGAGATTCTACATTTATTAAACAATATATTAATTGTAATGAGGTAAACAGGCATTTTATGTAGGCATTGGACTTGATTGACACATGAATTTACCTCGTATAGAAATAATCCACAGTAAATGTTTAATTAACCCTTATGTTGTGTTCGGGTCTCCTGTGACCCGTTTCAAATTGAAATTATATAATAACTACGCTCTAGTTTTTTTTTTATCGGAAAAAGGCTTCATGATATCCTCCACAGCAGCTATATAAACACTACAAAACTGATTTTGACAATTTTAGCCAAGTCTGAATGTCTCTAAAAAAAGGTGTATAATTTGGTGTTCGGGTCTGGGTAGACCGAGCAGAATTGTTGTGGGTGACTCTGGTCAAATTTGGCTTTAGACACCCCACCCCCACCATCCATTGTAACAATATTTTTTTCGCAACATGCACCTGGTCTCCTATCCCTCTGGCCCCCCTCCCCCACGGGAACTTGACGTTTCACAAAGAATATGTACACTAACATTTGAACCTGAACGGGTGCAATATGTTGTGTAATGTGTTTTGGGGCCATACAACACAATTACAACAGGATTGTACGGTTATGAATTCATTAGAAGTGAGTTATGATGTAGTTAAACCAATATTGGATGATAGTCATTATTTGTAAGTGTTTTGGACTGAGATAAATCATGGGTCAAAATTGACCCACGAACAACATGAAGGGTAACAGCTTTCGAACACAACACTAGGGTTAATTACCTGTTGGAGGGATGAGGTGGATCTCTGGCTCGCTTCAGAGTCAGCTAAAGGCTGAGCCGTGATCATGTCACTCAGTTTCTGCATTTTAAAATATAACAATAACGTGTCAGAAATCCATTGACTTTTCATGTAGGGGACACAGATTTTAGTAAAAACAATTCACATGAGGATCTGGGCTTGTAACTCAAGACTCTATAGAAATAGGTTTAACTGTACAATATCTGCTACCCAGCAATATGAGGACCATGAAACACACACACTCTACACTCGTTGGGTTGTACCAAATGGGGACGTCCACCAAAACACATCATGACTACGCAACCTAAAGACGATATCTACTACCCAACAATATGAGGACGATGTAACACACACACTCTACACTCGTTGGGTTGTACCATATGGGGACGTTCTCTGAAACACATCAAGACTACACAACCTAAAACAAAATGAGGACATGACGACTGAAGTTACATAAAGTCAGTGTTCCTGACTTCTGAGGTGTGCTGTGCTGTTGTTGTTCTACTATGATATTTAGAAACAAGTAACAGTTATATTGAGATTCTGCAATTATTAAACGATATATTAATTGTAATGAGGTAAACAGGCATTTTATGTAGGTATTGGACTTGATTGACACATGAATGTACCTTGTATAGAAATAGTCTACAGTACATGTTTAATTACCTGTTGGAGGGATGAGGTGGATCTCTGGCTCGCTTCAGAGTCAGCTAAAGGCTGAGCCGTGATCATGTCACTCAGTTTCTGCATTTTAAAATATAACAATAACGTGTCAGAAATCCATTGACTTTTCATGTAGGGGACACAGATTTTAGTAAAAACAATTCACATGAGGATCTGGGCTTGTAACTCAAGACTCTATAGAAATAGGTTTAACTGTACAATATCTGCTACCCAGCAATATGAGGACCATGAAACACACACACTCTACACTCGTTGGGTTGTACCAAATGGGGACGTCCACCAAAACACATCATGACTACGCAACCTAAAGATGATATCTACTACCCAACAATATGAGGACGATGTAACACACACACTCTACACTCGTTGGGTTGTACCATATGGGGACGTTCTCTGAAACACATCAAGACTACACAACCTACAACAAAATGAGGACATGACGACTGAAGTTACATAAAGTCAGTGTTCCTGACTTCTGAGGTGTGCTGTGCTGTTGTTGTTCTACTATGATATTTAGAAACAAGTAACAGTTATATTGAGATTCTGCAATTATTAAACGATATATTAATTGTAATGAGGTAAACAGGCATTTTATGTAGGTATTGGACTTGATTGACACATGAATGTACCTTGTATAGAAATAGTCTACAGTACATGTTTAATTACCTGTTGGAGGGATGAGGTGGATCTCTGGCTCGCTTCAGAGTCAGCTAAAGGCTGAGCCGTGATCATGTCACTCAGTTTCTGCAATTTAAAATACAACAATAACGTGTCAGAAATCCATTGACTTTTCATGTAGGGGACACAGATTTTAGTAAAAACAATTCACATGAGGATCTGGGCTTGTAACTCAAGACTCTATAGAAATAGTTTGAACTGTACAATATCTGCTACTCAACAATATGAGGACGATGTAACTCACCATTTGTTCCTCAATTAGCAAACATCTACATGGAAGAATGACAAAAGGTCAACAAGAACAAATACAAAATACATTAAAAAAAATTCAAATGTATTTGTATCAATTATGTTTTATAAAATGGTATTATTTATTCTTTAATTATAACTTACTAACTCATGTTCTCACTAATGCACAATCCCATTAGCTTGATAAGTTAACTTTTCAGTGCAAACCCTGGGCAACTGCAGTTAGAATTGTGTAACTTCTAGTTACTTTAACACCTCAACAAATAATGTTACAAGAGCACAGACAAAGCGTCTTCAAAGGTAAATACTGTTATAAAATTACTAAAACACGGTAAGCTCCACAGATAACATGACTTACTAGGTCTACTGATTATCTATGAATTTGGTGTTGAATTGGAAACCACTGTTACAATTCACATTTTAAAATAATATCTTGTGCTTCAGTAACAACATCTTAGAAAAAGTAATGAATTACCTCAATTTAGCGTGCAATCCTTCCAGTTCTGTTGAGAGAATCTTCCATGTGGCAGGGGTCCTTTGCATGCAGTTAGCTACGTTAAGCTAATAAGCTAACATTAGCTCATCTGGCTATTCGATGTAAATAAAAGTAATGATGGAATAACTAGTTCTCTAGATTAGAAGGCAGGTGATTAAAATCAGCAGTAATTAATTGTTGATGATTTTAGTTGTTTCTGAGTCCATGGAAATAGATGTATATTGCATCGGGCCAGGACTTTAACGCGTTAATTATGATCAATTAATTACACAAAAATTAACGCGTTTTAATCGCACTTTAATCGCACTTATTTTTGCACAGCGGAACGTTTCTCACTGGATGAGTTTCAGGCGTACCGATTATACTGGAGCACCAACTAACGTTCATGACTTCAGCATGGGACTTCAAACAACAACAAACCACGGTGAACAATAGTCAAACATGAACGAACAAGCTGATGAGACCGCTTTGGTCGGCCCCGTGGATGGGACATTTTGTTTTAAAAAACGGACGGGTGGAAGCGTCGATAAGAGCACCGCATATCACCTCAGCACATCAAGCCTAAAGTATCACCTAAATGCAAAGCATGTAGCAGCTAGCATGTAGCAGCTAGCGTGGACGTTAGCCCGACTCCGAGTGCAAGGAACCACACCCTGACCCAACCCACACTCAACCAGATGACTGGTTTCAGGGCCAGGATAAGTAAGTCCACGTCTGAGAAAATAACCAACTCCCTGGCTCACTGGATTGCACTCGACTGTAGACCACTTGGAGTAAAATCCATGTGAAAATTGCTTCTCACTGTTCTCAGGTCAAATATGTATGTTTGATTAAAAATGTGATTAATTTTGATTAATTAATTACAAAGCGTCTAATTAATTAGATTATTTTTATTTTAATCGAGTCCTGGCTCTAATATTGCAGTAATACTAAAACCAGCTTAAAACGTTGGAGTGTGTTTGAACCTGACAAATATGAGATATATGAGGACCTTTTGAGTCATGTGACTAAAGTGTGTGAAAAGTGTGTTAAGTTCCAGAAGTGACCACTAGTTGACGTATTCATAGATGAGCAAAATCCATAAACACACTCACACACTTCATGTCATGAAATTGTGATATTTTAGGACGTTGAAGATATTTGGTGGAGGGGCATTTGGGGGAGTTTAAAACACTGTAGTGAGTTCAGAAAAATGAGGATGCCAAAAATGTCCTCATTTTTCCGAGTGTCCTGATAGTGAAGGTGTGTTATCATAAAATTGTCCTTATTTGTCATGAACACACACACACACACACACACACACACACACACACACACACACACACACACACACACACACACACACACACACACACACACACACACACACACACACACACACACACACACACACACACACACACACACACACACACACACACACACACACACACACACACACACACACACACACACACACACACACACACACACATCTGCGATATAATTGTCTTAAGTGCAGATGCTCCCTTCAGAGGTGCATTAACTTGGTAATGCCTGCTTCTGAGGATCCCTGGGTGCCTGATATCCAGAGAGCACCCAGCAGTGTCGCACAGCTCACTAACAGCGAGGGGTTCACACACACACACACACACACACACACACACACACACACACACACACACACACACACACACACACACACACACACACACACACACACACACACACACACACACACACACACACACACACACACACACACACACACACACACACACACACACACACACACACACACACACACACACACACACACACACACACACACACACACACACACACACACACACACACACACACACACACACACGCATGCAGAGAGCAACAAAAACAGGAAGCACACGATTAGAAAGAGCTCTGAGAGACTGAGTGTTTCTTCTTCGACAGGGCGCGTTTAAAGCCTTGTTGTTTTCGCCCGCAGCTACAGCCAGCTCAGATGATGTTCACTTCCTTACACAGGGTGAACCAGGCTGCATGCTAATGTGGACTACAAATATCTGAAAAGGAAAAATAAAAAAACATGCAAGCTCACTCCCTAAGTCTAATAACAGCTTTGGTTATGTCAGCTAATTTAGTTGTTGTGCTCAGAAACCAAGATGTAGCTACATATTTTAATTTGGCGTTGTGTATTTATACTTCTAAGAAGCAGCATGATTTTTCTCGACTAATGTTTCCGAGAGTGTTTTCAAAGGGTTTGATAACACCTGATAAATGTTGTTGTTCTGTCTCCACCCATTTTTAGCAACACAGTACCCAATTACAACTCAACTAAGGTTTGAAACACGTCACATGACCTTATAGTACAACCTGTTATTTGGCAGGAAAGCAATGATAATCCAAATACAAGAAACAAATGACTTTTGGATTAGTGGAATACTGAACCAAAACCCATGTGCACGTAGAATAAACCCATTGAAAACGGACCTGAAGACCCTCGGAACCTGAAAACTTCACCCACTTGAATTCAGACCTCCATATTGGTGATACAGAGAAATATGATGCAAGATATCTGATTACACCAAAATATTCATGTTTAAAGAGGCCCTATTATTTTGGGGGTCTTCCCTCTCCTGTACTGTGTTATATAGGTGTTAGTGATCTGCAAAGGCTAACATCCCTGAGAGTTCATACTGATATACACCTGAACATCAGCAGGACAGGACTCTTTAAATTAGAGATACTACATACTGATATACACCTGAACATCAGCAGGAGAGGACTCTTTAAAGTAGAGACACTACATACTGATATACACCTGTACATCAGCAGGAGAGGACTCTTTAAAGTAGAGACAATACACACTGATATACACCTGTTCATCAGCAGGAGAGGACTCTTTAAAGTAGAGACACTACATACTGATATACACCTGAACAGCAGCAGGAGAGGACTCTTTAAAATGCTTACTCTATCAAATGCCAATAACAGTTCCCAAAGGTTTGCAATACTCCTAGACAGAATAGTACTCTGTACAATTATCACAGCAGCTATTATATCTTTCGTCATAGCAGTTGCAAAGTAAAACGTTAAATACAACTTAGTTTTTCAATGCAGATTCACAAAGGTTATTTTAAATATGAAATCATTTCCTATCAGTTTCGGGCAGCTCGATTGGAGAGGCTATAGTAAATGGAACACCAGTAAAACTACAACGGAGGTGATTAACTCATATAGAGAATTTGGCTGCATTAGTGGCCTCATTCCCCTACTCTAATTTGGCTAAAAAACACACATTTGTACACGGAAACACACACTCTCTAACTGAGTTCAGTGACACTCACTTCGTTCTTATCTACAAAGAGTTCCATCAGGTCAATACCGTTTCATCTGAGGGAGAAACGGCAGACTGTGCCTTTAATTAACCAAGTGGCTTGTCCATCAGAGGCGTCAGAAGAGAAAGACAGAGAGGGAGAGAGGCTTTCATCCTCGGCCCTCGGCGCGTGAAGACTCGGCCCCCATGCGGCGCCAGCGGGGAGCCTGCTCAGAAAGCACCGCAAACGCACACAATGACACAAAGCCGGAAACCTCACAACCAGCACACATGAACGATAATCGCACACACACACGAAAAGAGGAACTAAGCATGGATGGAAGCTCCAGGAGCGTAATGACTCCTTCTAAAGGGAGGCACATTTCTCTCTGAAAAGTGGACCCTTTAATGTACTGCTCTAAACTAAAGCGACTTAATATGTGAGTCATCTTCAGAGGAGGGAAGTAGTGGAGTACACATACTTCGTTACTGTACTTAAGTACATTTATCTGGTATCAGTACTTTACTCCACTACTTGTTTTTCTGACGACTTTTTACTTGTACTTCTTACATTTTTACCTGTACTTTCTACTTCTTACATGTTGAACACAAATACCTGTACTTTCTACTTCTTACATGTTGAACACAAATACCTGTACTTTCTACTTCTTACATGTTGAACACAAATACCTGTACTTTCTACTTCTTACATGTTGAACAAAATACCTGTACTTTCTACTTATACATTTTGAACACAAATACCTGTACTTTCTACTTCTTACATGTTGAACACAAATACCTGTACTTTCTACTTCTTACATGTTGAGAACAAATGAAGCTTAGCGCAAGTTCAATAAGGAAGACCTAACACGAGTCACTTACACGTCACTCGATGGCTCCCTTCCCCCCTCATTAAATATGAGGGCGTCACCCCTCAGCAGCCAATAGCTGCACATGCAAAATTCCTTAAATGCCTGCTCTTCCTCCCTGTCAGTTGTCATTTGCAGATGACTGCAACCCGCCTCCACCCCTCTCGCCTCCAGTCTCCTCCAGGACAAAGCTAAACCTTCCTTCTTCAGACCGGTCTCACCTACTCAGCACCACCACCAGTGTCTAGACCCCGGGGATTTCATCGGAGCGGTGCTTTCCCTCCTGAATGATTATCCTGCAAACCGGGGCCTAATCGCCAAACACCATTACATTTTCCTGTTGTATTATCATGGCAATCATTTCATTCATATGACGTGTAAACAATAAATATGTAATTCTTACATCACGTCTCTCCGGTTTGAAATACCTGTACTTTCTACTTCTTACATGTTGAACACAATTACCTGTACTTTCTACTTCTTACATTTTGAACCCAAATACCTGTACTTTCTACTTCTTACATTTTGAACACAAGTACCTGTACTTTCTACTTCTTACATGTTGAACACAAATACCTGTACTTTCTACTTCTTACATGTTGAGAACAAATACATGTACTTTCTA
>NW_027262948.1:0-15000 GCF_902827115.2 Pseudochaenichthys georgianus
GGTGGAGGAAAAGGTGTGGTAGGAAAAGGTGTGGAAGGAAAAGGTGTGGTAGGAAAAGGTGTAGGAAAAGGTGTGGTAGGAAAAGGTGTGGTAGGAAAAGGTGTGGAAGGAAAAGGTGTGGTAGGAAAAGGTGTGGAAGGAAAAGGGTGCGGTAGGAAAAGGTGTGGTAGGAAAGGTGCGGTAGGAAAGGTGCATTAGGAAAAGGTGCGTTAGGAAAAGGTGCGGTAGGAAAAGGTGCGGTAGGAAAAGGTGCGGCAGGAAAAGGTGCGGCAGGAAAAGGTGCGGTAGGAAAAGGTGCGGTAGGAAAAGGTGCGGCAGGAAAAGGTGCGGCAGGAAAAGGTGTGGTAGGAAAAGGTGCGGTAGGAAAAGGTGTGGTAGGAAAAGGTGCGGAGCAACAGAGGTGACCGCAGACCTGAGAGGATTGTCAGCAAAGGCCATTCAAACATTTGGGGGATCTTCACAAGGAGTGGACTGAGGCCGGAGTCAGTGCACCAGGAGCCACCGCGCACAGACGTGTCCAGGACGTGGACTACAGCTGAGCCTTCCTCGTGTCAAGCCACTCCTGAACCAGAGACAAGGCCAGAAGTGTCTTATCTGGGCTAAGAGAAAAAGAGATGGTCACTCAGTGGTCCAAAGTCCTCTTTCAGAAGCAAGTACAGTTTGCATTTCATTTGGAAATCAAGGTCCCGGAGTCTGGAGCAAGAGAGGCACTCAATCCAAGTGGCTGGAGGTCCAGTGTGAAGTCTCCACGGGGAGCCGTGTCATCTGCTGCTGTTGGTCCTCTGTTTTCTCAAGTCCAAAGTCAACGCAGCCGTCTACCAGGACATCTCAGAGCACTTCACGCTTCCTTCTTCTGCCAAGCTTTATGGAGATGCTGATTCCATTTTCCAGCAGGACTTGGCACCTGGCCACACTGCCAACAGCACTAAGACCTGGTTCAGTGACCATGGAACTACTGCGCTTGATTGGCCAGCAAACTGGCCTGCCCTGAACGCTATAGAGAATCTGTGGGGTATTGTCACGAAGAAGATGAGAGACACGAGAGCCAGCAACGCAGACGAGCTGAAGGCCGCTCTCAAAGCACCCTGGCCTCAGTCACCCCTCAGCAGAGCCACGGGCTGATCGCCTCCGTGCCACGCCGCCTTCATGCAGTCATCCATGCAAAAGGAGGCCCAACCGAGTTCTGAGTGCAAACACATGCACATACTTTTCAGAAGGTCGAATCCTTTCTTTATTGGTCTTAACCCATAAGAAGGAAGAACGAAGGGGAACATCGTTTAGACTAAATAGACCAGAACACATTTCTGACAAGAAACCCCCCCGGTGTCACATGTCTGAAATGTGACATATGTCCCATTGGGCTTTAATGGTAAATAACTCTCTGAAATTAGTTTGAACGTTCTTTGAATAAAGAATAAATTAACTCAATATACTTGAATCAGCCAAATGAACCGAGCAGATCATTACCATATTTCTAATTGTGCATATATGTCACTCCGGGTTTACTGTGAACGTTTAGGGTTAAAGCCCCGATGTGACAGCAGTGTCACAGCGATGCTGGTCCCATCTGTTTCAACAGGTTCGATGTAATGAAGCACATCTTATGGAAGCATTTCAATTCTTAAATGACTTGAGTTTTACCTTTAGCAACAACAACAAAAAGCTTTGAAATGTAGCTCGTTCTGTCACGTGTGTTAGTCTGGCACATGTTGTTATGGGACCACAACGTCACATGACCCGGACCATGACCTGGACCATGACCCGGACCGTGACCCGGACCATGACCTGGACCGTGACCCGGACCGTGACCCGGACCATGACCCGGACCGTGACCCGGACCGTGACCCGGACCATGACCTGGACCGTGACCCGGACCGTGACCCGGACCATGACCCGGACCATGACCTGGACCATGACCCGGACCATGACCCGGACCATGACCTGGACCATGACCCGGACCATGACCCGGACCATGACCTGGACCATGACCTGGACCATGACCCGGACCATGACCTGGACCATGACCTGGACCATGACCCGGACCATGACCTGGACCATGACCCGGACCATGACCTGGACCATGACCCGGACCATGACCTGGACCATGACCTGGACCATGACCCGGACCATGACCCGGACCATGACCCGGACCATGACCCGGACCATGACCTGGACCATGACCCGGACCATGACCTGGACCATGACCTTCACTTTTTGAATTGAATTAATGAAATAAATGAACTTTTCCACGGTATTCTAACTTCTTGAGATGCACCGGTATAATAAAAGTTAGGTAACGTTAAGCAGAAAATAACATAAATTACTAGTTTGTTGATTTACTGACGGCGTTAGCTTAGTTAGCTAAGTAAGGGATAATGTTGGGCGTGATGACGTTTAGTCGTCTCATTTAGACACGTGTTAGAAACCTAAATCCACCAGTGGGCTATTTACTTATTTTATGTCTCAGAACAAAACGTTGAAGTCTCTTCAGTTTGCGTTAACCACAGACCTTATTTCAGGATACAAACAAAAACACAGAGAACCATTGACCTCCAGACCAGGAAGTGATTCAATGCTGACTCATGTCAGCGTGTTAGCTCTTATACTGCTGACTCAGGTCAGGACTCAGGACTCATAATGCTGACTCAGGTCAGGGTTCAGGACTCATAATGCTGACTCATGTCAGGGTTCAGGACTCATAATGCTGACTCAGGTCAGGGTTCAGGACTCATAATGCTGACTCATGTCAGGGTTCAGGACTCATAATGCTGACTCGGGGGTCAGGACTCATAATGCTGACTCGTGGTGTTAGGTGTGGTTCCTGCAGATTAGCTCGGAGGTGCTACATGAGCTAGCGTTCCCCTCTGACCTGAAGGCCTTGGACTTCCTCTGGATGTTCTCCAGCCTCTGGGTCCTAAAGCTCAGCGTCCGGATGTTCCCCTCCAGCTCGGCCTCGCTCAGATCCACGCGCTGCGTCAGCCGGCTGAAGCTGCTCGACAGCTGCCTGAAACACGGGTCGTCAGACTTCAGTCAGTCATTCAATATCTTATATAAAAACAGTCCTGCAACACAGCAACAATGTCAGGAAGTGATTCAGCTTCTTTAACAACATCCACAACCGTCCAGATCAGCCCTTTTTAAACCTGTGTCTGGATATTCTATCGTGCTAATAAACCTATCTTATGCTAACAGCGTGAGTGTCCCGACATGCAGGTTAGCATCCAGCAGCTTGCATGAGCTGGAGACCCTCTATCAGAACGCTCTGGGGTCTCAGCACCTCCACGTCCCATCAGGACTCTGGGAGCTGGAGACCCTCTATCATATATATATATATATATATATTCTTCTCCAGCAGGACTCAGATGAGGGTGTTGCACTTTTCTTTTCCTTATACATGTGTTGTTTTGTTTCTTTCCGTTAACCGTCAAGTGGGAAATAAGTATTTGTTTCTCTTAGTATCCTGAGATACTTTTATGTTTGGCTGTGAAAAAATAAATATATTATTATTATGAAGGGCATCTATTTGTATTTATTTAGTTCTTTCTAGAAGGGGCCGGTCACATGAGATGTTATTCTTCTCATGTTTTGCGGCAATTATTGTACATTTGGTTTTGCGTACCGTGAGCGGGACGAATACAAAATGAAAATGAAATATTCAATCTAATATTTAATAACCCATTCCTTGCACACTTAATGTATATATAATATCCTGCTTATATTTTGTTACTGTACATTTTGTAATGCTGTTGTGTTTGTGTGGAGGTGCGGGTCTCACTTGAACACCTGCTGGCTGCAGGCGGCGCTGCAGGCGGGGGCCACGGCCCTCAGGCGCCGCGCGCTGAACTCCACCAGCTGAGCCTTCAGAGCTCGCTCCCTGCTGGCGTCCGTCCACCAGAACCGCTCATAGAGGAAGAGCAGCCCGTACAGGGACAGGGACCCGGAGAGCAGGCGCCAGCCCACTGAGCGCCACACCTGCACGAGAGGAAAGTAGAAGTACTCAGGTCGTGTACTTGAGTAAAAGTAGAAGTACTCAGGTCGTGTACTTGAGTAAAAGTAGAAGTACTCAGGTCTTGTACTTGAGTCAAAGTAGAAGTACTCAGGTCGTGTACTTGAGTAAAAGTAGAAGTACTCAGGTCTTGTACTTGAGTAAAAGTAGAAGTACTCAGGTCTTGAGTAAAAGTAGAAGTACTCAGTTCTTGTACGTGAGTAAAAGTAGAAGTATTCAGGTCTTGTACGTGAGTAAAAGTAGAAGTACTCAGGTCTTGTACTTGAGTCAAAGTAGAAGTACTCAGGTCTCGTACTTGAGTAAAAGTAGAAGTACTCAGGTCTCGTACTTTAGTAAAAGTAGAAGTACTCAGGTCTTGTACTTGAGTCAAAGTAGAAGTACTCAGGTCTTGAGTAAAAGTAGAAGTACTCAGTTCTTGTACTTGAGTAAAAGTAGAAGTACTCAGGTCTTGTACTTGAGTAAAAGTAGAAATAATCAGGTCTTGTACTTGAGTCAAAGTAGAAGTACTCAGGTCTTGAGTAAAAGTAGAAGTACTCAGTTCTTGTACGTGAGTAAAAGTAGAAGTACTCAGGTCTTGTACTTGAGTAAAAGTAGAAGTACTCAGGTCTTGTACGTGAGTAAAAGTAGAAGTACTCAGGTCTTGTACTTGAGTCAAAGTAGAAGTACTCAGGTCTCGTACATGAGTCAAAGTAGAAGTACTCAGGTCTTGTACTTGAGTCAAAGTAGAAGTACTCAGGTCTTGAGTAAAAGTAGAAGTACTCAGTTCTTGTACGTGAGTAAAAGTAGAAGTACTCAGGTCTTGTACTTGAGTAAAAGTAGAAGTACTCAGGTCTTGTACGTGAGTAAAAGTAGAAGTACTCAGGTCTTGTACTTGAGTCAAAGTAGAAGTACTCAGGTCTCGTACTTGAGTAAAAGTAGAAGTACTCAGGTCTCGTACTTTAGTAAAAGTAGAAGTACTCAGGTCTTGTACTTGAGTCAAAGTAGAAGTACTCAGGTCTTGAGTAAAAGTAGAAGTACTCAGTTATTGTACGTGAGTAAAAGTAGAAGTACTCAGGTCTTGTACTTGAGTAAAAGTAGAAGTACTCAGGTCTTGTACTTGAGTAAAAGTAGAAGTACTCAGGTCTTGTACTTGAGTAAAAGTAGAAGTACTCAGGTATTGTACTTGAGTAAAAGTAGAAGTAGTCAGGTCTTGTACTTGAGTAAAAGTAAAAGTACTCAGGTCTTGTACTTGAGTAAAAGTAGAAGTACTCAGGTCTTGTACTTGAGTAAAAGTAGAAGTACTCAGGTATTGTACTTGAGTAAAAGTAGAAGTACTCAGGTCTTGTACTTGAGTAAAAGTAGAAGTATTCAGGTCTTGTACTTGAGTAAAAGTAGAAGTATTCAGGTCTTGTACTTGAGTAAAAGTAGAAGTACTCAGGTCTTGTACTTGAGTAAAAGTAGAAGTATTCAGGTCTTGTACTTGAGTAAAAGTAGAAGTACTCAGGTATTGTACTTGAGTAAAAGTAGAAGTAGTCAGGTCTTGTACTTGAGTAAAAGTAGCAGTATGAATAATAATCAGTAATAATGAGATGCGCACCACGCCGCCGATCACCAGCACCGTCATGGACGCCCGCGACGTGACGGACAGCAGCCCCGTCGCCATGGAAACCCTCATCGCATCCTTTAGGGTGGAGCCGTCCTGCATCAGATCCAGAAATCAATGAATGGGTATTTCTACATGTTCGTCATATTTTATTCACCTGGTCCAGAGATGTACTAAAATAAAAGTCTTTATGCAAGTTCTATACAAAATCTATGAAATTCAAGACTTTAATTTATTTTAAATCTAAGAAATGTGCTACTTTTTAAGAAATTAATAAAAGGAAAACAAACAAACATTGACACAAACGATGGAGAACAACATAAATGATAATGGATCTAGCGGTGTTCTAGTAGCTGCAGACTGTCGGTCATATTTCTCTCACCTGTCCGAACAACGCTTCGGGCCAGAGATTTTAAAAAAGAAGTCTAAACCTTCATGCAAGTTCTATACAAAATAAATGAAATGAAGGACTAAAGTATTTACAAAAAAATATAGAAACTATTTGCAGGAATTGATAAAAGGAATCTAAAAAAAGACTTTGACACAAATGAACAACAAAAATGAAAGATGAATAAATAATATCTGTTGGGAAAACACTGAGTGTCTTCCTCCAGCATGAGAGTAGCATGCTAACAAGGGTACCAGCTGCAGCTGTGAGCATGACAGGATGTGTGATAGAAGAGCATCAGGACTGCTTGAGGCAGATGATAGCTCTGTGATGAACATGATGACTCAGCCTCTGTGGAGAGAGACATCAAGCATGCTCATTTCTGACGTGGAGCTAATCTGAAGTAAACATTGATACTGCTTTCTAGTCCTCCATCTTGTGACTGAGTGACTCCCTCTCTTGATATCAGCATGTGAAGGACACTGTGAAGGAACTAGTCTCTGTATGTGATGACTCCTTCCATGTGAAGGACACTGCTCAGGAACTAGTCTCTGTATGTGATGACTCCTCCCTTCAGAGAGGATCACAGACACATGGATCCTGAGGCTGAAGATCAAGCCGGGGACCAGGGAGAGTTAACATTTTTAAGTATTCAGAAAAAGTCATTATTTTTGATATTTTGAGAAAAAGTCATAATTTTGAGAAAAAGTTTTTTTTTTATTTTTTTTTTTTATTGGAAGCAAATACACCAACAAAACAACAGAGCAGTGTCACAGATAACTTCCATTCATCCATTTCCCCCCGTCGTTTTATCCCTCCCACAATCCCACCCAAAGGAGAACACTTCTCAGTACACAAAATGAAAACAGTACAAAATACATATAACAAATACATAAGTATGAAAAAAAATAATAATAATTATAAAAAAAAAAAAAAAAAAAAAAAGGGGGGGGGTGGCTCAGTCGTCACAGTCAGGCAGGGATGTCAGAGATTCAATATGATTTAAGAAAGGTCTCCACGTTTTTTCAAAAGAACTTAAGGAACAGTTGAGGGAAAACCTAAGCTTTTCGAGTTTAATGGACAGTAACATTTCTTTCACCCACCTGCTATGAGATGGAGGTTGAGCGTGTTTCCAATTGAGGAGTATAAGTCGCCTGGCTAACAGGGTGGCAAAGGCTAGAACAGTCTGAATAACTTTAGAGGTAACAGGCTGCAGGGGGGCACCAAACAAGACCAAGAGAGGATCTGAAAGGATAGTAGTATTATATGCTGTGCTAAGAGTTTTGAAGACATCGGACCAGAATGTGGTGAGCCTAGGGCAGAGACAGAACATATGGGAATGATTGGCTGGGGATTGTTTGCACCTATTACAAGAGTCAGTTACATTGGGGTAAATCCGAGAAAGCCTCAAGTTAGTGTAGTGAACTTTGTGCACCACTTTACACTGTATGAGGCCGTGCCTTGCACAGATTGAAGAGGAGTGAACCAACCGTAAAACTTGTCGCCAATAATCATCGGGCAGTGTGATTCCAAGCTCCTGCTCCCAAGAATCCCTGGGGCCGGTCGCTGGGCTGTCAATAGCAGAACTGATAAGGCTGTAAATGCTAGAAATTAGCCGCTTTTGTTCGGGATCAAGCGCCGCTAACAAGTCAACCAGGGTTTCTGGGGGACGACTCGGGAATTTGGGGTTCTGATTCTGGACAAAATGCCTCGTCTGAAAAAAACGAAATAGGTGGGTTCTAGGCAGGTCGAATTTCTTCGAGAGCTCCGGGAAGGACATAAAAGTCCCCTGGTTGTAGAGGTCCCTAAATGTGGTTAACCCTTTGTCAAACCAAGTCCGAAAGGCCATATCGGTGCAAGAGGGCAGAAATAGGTAATTATTTACAATGGGGGAGAGATCTGAGGCCCTATGGAGGCCTAGGCTCTTCCTAAATTGAATCCAAATTCTAATGGTGTTAGTTACCACTGGATTTGAGGTGAAGTTGGAGATAGACAGAGGGAGTTGGGAGCAAACCAGGGAGTGAAGAGAGAGTTTAGATGATGCAAGTTCCATATCCACCCACGTAGGGCGTAAGCCGTCTGCAGCATTGTTAAACCAGTATAAAAGTTTATGAATATTACAGGACCAGTAATAGTGTAGGAGATTGGGCAATGCCAAGCCTCCAAGAGCCCTTGGGAGCTGTAGCACTGATCTTCTGATGCGTGGATTTTTTTTGCCCCAGAGGAAAGAGCTTATTAGTTGATCGAGCAATTTGAAAAAAGACTTCTTAATAAGGATGGGGATATGTGAGAAAAGATATAGAAACTTGGGTAAAACAACCATTTTAACCAAATTAACACGACCCACTAGGGATAATGGGAGTGCAGATCATCTGACAAAGTCCAGTTTACACCTCTCAAGGAGAGGAGAGACATTCTTGGAGAAAAGGCGATCAATTGAGTCAGTAATATGCACCCCCAAATATTTAAACCCGTCTGTAGAATATTTGAAAGGGAAAAAAGCTGGGGGTATACTTTTAGCTGTAGAATTGATGGGGAAAACTTCGCTCTTGTGGAGGTTAAGTTTATAGCCTGAATAGGACCCAAATTTGTCGAGGATGTCTAGAACCACGGGAAGAGAGGCAGCTGGATTAGACATGTATAAAAGGAGGTCGTCGGCGTATAACGATAATTTATGAACTTTCCCAGCTCTGGTGATACCCTCAAATCCACCCTCCTGACGCAGCCAGATTGCTAAAGGCTCGATAGCTATGGCAAATAAGAGGGGGGAGAGAGGGCAGCCCTGTCTGGTACCTCGATAAAGGGGAAATGGGGCAGACTGGAGACCGTTTGTGTGGACTGAGGCAACTGGGCAGGCATAAAGCAATTTGACCCAAGATATAAATTCTGAATTGAAACCAAATTTCTGCAACACAAAAAAAAGGAAGCTCCATTCCACCCTGTCGAAAGCCTTCTCCGCATCTAGTGAAATAATCAATTCCGGACTGCATGAATTAGATAAGCCAATGATATTCAAGAGCCTCCTTGTGTTATGAAATGAGTGTCTTCCAAGCATGAAACCTGTTTGGTCGGTAGATATTATACTTGGTAGGACCCGTTGTAGGCGTTGGGCTAGGATCTTTGACAGGATCTTTAAGTCAACATTTAAGAGGGAGATGGGCCTATAGCTACCACACATAAGAGGGTCTTTATCACTCTTAAGCAGAAGAGAAATGGAGGCCTCCGACAGGGTGGGAGGCAGGCGGCCCTCAGCAAAAGACTCATTATACATTCTCTGAAGGGCTGGTGCAATTATGCCAGGGAGTAACTTAAAAAATTCAACAGAAAACCCGTCAGGGCCTGGAGTTTTACCGTTCTGAAGTGACATAATTGCCTCCTGTACTTCCTTGATAGAGATTGGACTTCCCAGCTCCTTACACAAATCCTCATTTATTTTGGGGAAAACTGTCCTATCTAGAGGATTATCTCCATCCCAAACATCTGGAGGACATTGGGAGGAATAGAGGTTAGTGTAGAAAGAACAAAATATCTTATTGATCTCTGTCGGGTCCGAGGAAACTTCACTTAAAGTAGATTTGATCTTGGGGATCAATCTGGATAGTGTAGCTGCACGAGCCTGGTGTGCTAATAGTCTTCCCGCTTTGTCCCCAGTCTCAAAGAAACGTTGTCTAGCGAGGAATAACTGCTTCTGAGTCTTACATGTGGACATTAAATCAAATTTGGACTGAAGTTGAAGGCGTTCCTTATAAAGAGCAGGGGTAGGAGCTGAAGCATACAACTGATCAATTCTAAATACCTCCTTAGTGAGCGCCTCCGACTCTCGCCTTTCTGCCTTCCTTAGGTTTGAGACATAGGAGATGATTTGGCCACGCATAAACGCCTTGCATGCTTCCCATAGCGTGCGTCTAGAGATCTCTGGAGAATCATTAGTATCAAAGAACAAGGAGATCTGCGTATGGAGGAATTCTTTAAAGGAAGTGTGGGCTAGTAGGGAGGAGTTAAGTCTCCATTGTCTGGATGAGGGGACGCGACTAGGAAAGCTAATATCAATAGATACGGGGGCATGATCTGAGATAACAATACTATGGTAATCACATGAGTGGACCTCTGATCGAAAGTAATTATCCAAGAGAAAAAAATCTATTCGAGAGTACGAATGATGGACGTGTGAAAAAAATGAAAAGGCTTCGACTGAATGGGATTTGGCTCTCCATGGGTCGAATAAACCTAAACTAGATTTATATGTGTCAAGGACTTTAGCTGACTTGGATAACGCCAGGGGCTTAGAGGAAGACCTGTCTAGGGAGGGGTTTTGAGTTAAATTGAAATCACCGCCGATAATTAAGTAATGGTCATCAACTTTAGGGAGTGAGGAGAAAAAATGTTTAATAAATGTATCATCATCCCATGTTGGAGCATAAGCACAGGCCATAACCACCGGCATACCACACAGTCTACCAGAAATAATTACAAATCGACCATTTGGGTCCTCAATGGAGTTTGATAACTCAAATGGGACATTCTTGTGTATAAGGATAGCCGCACCTCTTGCCCTAACTGGGAATTTAGAGTGAAATACATCCCTTATCCAAGGTCGCTTGAGAAGGCCAATCTCTGAGGAACAAAGGTGGGTTTCTTGTAAAAAGAAAATATCACCCCTAAGTTGCTTTAAATGAGTCATTACCTTATTACGTTTGATGGGCTGATTGGCACCCTTCAGGTTCCAAGAGATAAAGCGAAGATTCTTACCCTGAGTCGTCATATCATAAGGAGACGAGGGGCACTAACTCTCCCATGGCTGACGTGACTCCCGAGCCAAAGGAAAAGGGGAAAAAGCAAAAAAACACACAAAAAAACACAAAAAAACCAACAACAACAATAATCAACAACCCTCCCACCCCCCCATTCCCTTATACAAACCAAGCGCGACCACATCTTCACTCCCAACAGGGTATCCCTTTCTGCTTCCATAACCTACTCTTACTCGGAGGTCAACCGGTTAAACAATATGAAAAATAAATAAAAATAAAAAATATCCCACATTTTAAAGAACATATATGATTACATTGAAGCAACATTAGTCCTCAACTTTAAACAAGCCGTCAATAAGTTTGCCTAAACAATTACCTCAAAAACACAAAAACATCCCACTTAAGAAACTCTCCTGCAGGATAGCATATGGCAAGAGATAAAAGCAAACAAAAAGAGGTAATAATAGCAATAATTAAATAAAGTGCCTGATATAGGATAGCCTATATCAGGCACTGATATACTGTTGGAAGAAACATAACATGTTTACCATCGTAATCAAAACAGGGGGAAAAAATGGTGATAAAATCACATGCGGCGACCACACCGTGCGATTGGAAGTAAACAAAGTCCCCATCATAACAAAGAAAAATACATGGAGTCTATACACGTCGCTCCCGGAACATACTGAGAGTAAACACAACTCACGCGCCGACCCGTTTCCATGGTCACCACGGCGCTCTTGCAAGGTGACCGCATAGCAGTGAGTACAGGGGCAGCATGCAGTAGCAGGAGCAGACGGCTTAGTCCAAGCAGACGGAGGAATACAGTCTTTTGGGGAAACCCTCAGTAGAGGGTGGCCGCCAGGAACACCATACTGCCCCCTACTCTTTGCCCATCACCCGCTCGTTGTAGAATGCGTGCGCGTCCTCCGGAGTCTCACAAGTGAACGTTCCATCCTCAAACGAGACTTGCAAGCGAGCGGGGAAGAGAAGCCTGAATTTCACTCCTTTCTGGTAGAGGGCTTGCTTGATTTTGTTGAAAGCAGCTCGTTTCTTTGCAGTGATGGCGCTGACGTCTGGGTACACTCGCAGCGTTGTGTCGCGGTACTTAAGCTCGTGTTGTCTGGTCCAGCGAAGCACCTTCTCCCTCTCTTGAAAACGATGAAAGCATATCACAAAAGGCCTGGGTCTACCTCCCGGTCCAGATCTGGGAGCTAGTGTGCGATGTGCTCTCTCGAGCTCCGGGGGTTTGGAGAGGACATCGGGGCCGAGGCTTCCCATCAGCAGGTCGGATATGAACTCGGTCGGGTCCCGGCCTTTTTCACTGCCCTCGGGTATATTTATTATCCGGAGGTTGACTCTGCGGGACCGGTTTTCCATGTCGTCGAGGCGATCTAGAAGAGACTTATTCTGGGTCAGTAGTGTTTCCACTGTTTTCCGTGCTTGTTATGCGCTCAAAGTTATCCCCCGCCAGGGTCTCTGCAGCAACGAGGCGTTTATTAAATTGATTCACCGTCTCGCGGAGCGCGTCCACCGAGCTCTGCAAAGGTTTGACAGACTCCTGGATTAACTCAGACATGTCTTTCCGGAGCGAGGCCCGTTGCTTCTCCAGTTCAGAAACCAGCTGGCTCATTGAAAAGGTGTCCGGTGTGTCGCTAGCGCCGGAGCTAGCTGCCGCCATTTTAGCAATTTTGCTAGCTACAGGAGTTGCACCGCCACGAGCAGCAGGGCAGTTCGGCGTATTGCTCGCTTTAGATTTAGAACCACTCATTTCACGACTGACTTGAAGTTATAACTAATCCGTCACTTTCCCGAATGAATTGTGGTATTTACACAGATATATTAAAGTGCAACCGGGAGACCTCCTCCGTGCGACTTTCTCCTACAACATCACTACCGGAAGCCGAAGATCATTTTGATATTTTTAAGAAAAAGTCATAATTTTGAGAAAAAGTCTGAACTTTGAGAAAAAGGCATAATTTTGATATTTTTGAGAAAAAGGCATAATTTTGAGAAAAAGTCTGAATTTTGATATTTTTTGAGAAAAAGTCATAATTTTGATATTTTTTGAGAAAAAGTCATAATTTTGAGAAAAAGTCTGAACTTTGAGAAAAAGTCATAATTTTGATATTTTTGAGAAAAAGGCATAATTTTGAGAAAAAGGCATAATTTTGATATTTTTGAGAAAAAGGCATAATTTTGAGAAAAAGTCATAATTTTGATATTTTTGAGAAAAAGTCATAATTTTGAGAAAAAGTCGTAATTTTGATATTTTTAAGAAAAAGTCATAATTTTGAGAAAAAGTCTGAACTTTGAGAAAAAGTCATAATTTTGATATTTTTGAGAAAAAGGCATAATTTTGAGAAAAAGTCATAATTTTGATATTTTTGAGAAAAAGGCATAATTTTGAGAAAAAGTCATAATTTTGAGAAAAAGTCATAATTTTGAGAAAGTCCAAATTTTGATATTTTTTGAGAAAAAGTCATAATTTTGAGAAAAAGTCCAAATTTTGATATTTTTTGAGAAAAAGTCTGAACTTTGAGAAAAAGTCATAATTTTGAGAAAAAGTCTGAACTTTGAGAAAAAGTCATAATTTTGAGAAAAAGTCTGAACTTTGAGAAAAAGTCATAATTTTGATATTTTTGAGAAAAAGTCATAATTTTGAGAAAAAGTCATAATTTTGATATATTTAAGAAAAAGTCATAATTTTGAGAAAAATTCTGAACTTTGAGAAAAAGTCATAATTTTGAGAAAAAAGTCATAATTTTTAGAAAAAGTCATAATTTTGAGAAAAAAGTCATAATTTTTAGAAAAAGTCATAATTTTGATATTTTTGAGAAAAAGTCATAATTTTGATATTTTTGAGAAAAAGTCATAATTTTGATATTTTTGAGAAAAAGTCATAATTTTGATCGGGGACCAGGGAGAGTTCTTTAACAGTAAAAGCAGTAATATTAATGATTATTATGAATATTAATATTATGAATAAACATGTGGGGTGTTTGCACCTCGCTCAGCGCCCGCTTGGCGCCGGCCGCTCCGATGAACCGGGTGACGAGCGCCGTCCAGCCCAGAGAGAAGCGGAAGTCCAGGTTCTCCTGGAAGTCAGCGCAGAGGGCGGCGAGGCCCAGGTCAAAGGTCAGCTCGAAGGAGAGTGGGGGGGCGGACAGCTGATCGGGGGCCGACAGCAGAGGACGAACACCGTCTGCAAACACATCATCACATGTTAGATTACATGAACATAAATGATTCTTTTTTTTTAATAGATAAATGATTCTTTTTTTTAAATAGATAAATAAATGATTCTTTTTTTTTTTAATAGATACATAAAATAATAATTAAATCAAATTGAATTGAATTAAACGTAATTAAACTTCCTGTGGAAACATCATGTGACCACAGCGTACCGGTCATGTGACTCTGAGGTCATGTGGCTCTGAGGTCATGTGACTCTGAGGTCATGTGGCTCTGAGGTCATGTGACTCTGTGGTCATGTGACTCTGAGGTCATGTGGCTCTGTGGTCATGTGACTCTGAGGTCATGTGACTGAGCGTACCGGTCATGTGACTCTGAGCCTCTCTGATGTCCTGCAGGATGCTGATGCAGCGCTGAGAGAGACACGCCTCCATCCTCTGCTCCATGTGCTGCAGTAGCTTCTGAACACACACACACACCGTGCACACAACAACACACACACCGTGCACACAACAACACACACACACACACACACACACACACACACACACACACACACACACACACACACACACACACACACACACACACACACACACACACACACACACACACACACACACACACACACCGTGTACACATTAACAGACAACAACACACATTACATTACATCACATCACATTTAGCTGACACTTTTATCCAAAGATACACTAAGTGCATTCGACCAGGAGGACACAAACTTGAAGAAAACAGAATCATCAAGTGCTACTCAACTGGCTTTAGGTAAGCCAGCCCTTTGTTAGTATATAAGTGCTTTGTTAGTAGTTCTATCACTCGAAGTGGAGTCGAAAGAGATGAGTTTTCAGTCTGGAAGGTGTGTGAGCTTTCTGCCGTCCTGATGTCAATGGGAGCTCATTCCACCATCTTGGAGCCAGGATAGCAAACCCACGTGTTTCTGCTGATGGAACTCGGGTCCCCCTCGCAGCGAGGGTGCAGCGAGTCGTCTGGCTGATGCAGAGCGGAGTGCACGTGCTGGGGTGCACGGTTTAACCATGTCCTGGATGTAGGAAGGGCCAGA
>NW_027262948.1:17500-20149 GCF_902827115.2 Pseudochaenichthys georgianus
CAGGTCCTGGTCCTCTGTCAGGTCCTGGTCCTCTGTCAGTTCCTGCTCCTCTGTCAGGTCCTGGTCCTCTGTCAGGTCCTGGTCCACTGTCAGATCCTGGTCCTCTGTCAGATCCTGGTCCTCTGTCAGGTCCTGGTCCTCTGTCAGGTCCTGGTCCTCTGTCAGGTCCTGGTCTTCTGTCAGGTCCCGGTCCTCTGTCAGGTCCCGGTCCTCTGTCAGGTCCCGGTCCTCTGTCAGGTCCCGCTCCTCTGTCAGGTCCCGGTCCTCTGTCAGGTCCCGGTCCTCTGTCAGGTCCTGGTCCTCTGTCAGGTCCTGGTCCTCTTTCAGGTCCTGGTCCTCTGTCAGGTCCTGGTCCTGTGTCACGTCCTGGTCCTCTTTCAGGTCCTGGTCCTCTGTCAGGTCCTGGTCCTCTGTCAGGTCCTGGTCCTCTCTACTCGGGAAGGACTCTGGCCTTTCAGCAGGACATAGCATCCTGCTAGAACCCTGCTTTGGGTGAAGCTCGTGTTCTGTTCTGAGCACGAGGCGACTCAGTGCCTCCTCCCCAGTGTCCTTGTGCCTGAGTGTCCTTGTCCTGGTGTGTAAAGGGAGCTGCTGAGATGCGTCCTTCCACCTGTAGACAGTAGAGTATTATGGGATGGCTGCTGAACACTCACAGTTTTGTAGAGCTGCAGAGTGTGCTGTGTTGGGCTGAAGTCGGCTCTGAACTCGTCCACCAAAACAGGAAGTGATCGGATCTGATTGGACAGCGCCGCCTCCACCTGACACACACCAAGCATCCATCAGAGCACGCTTAAAGGTCACCTTGTAGCAACATCCACTTCCTGTCATCAGCATGTCAGGGGACACATGTCTCTTCTACATCAGCATGTGTCCCCTCGGTGTAAAGAGACTCTCTCCTTACACAGAGGGGACACATGTCTCTTCTCCATCAGCATGTGTCCCCTCGGTGTGAAGAGACTCTCTCCTTACACAGAGGGGACACATGTCTCTTCTACATCAACATGTGTCCCCTCTTCTTCATGTCTCTTCTACATCAACATGTGTCCCCTCTTCTTCATGTCTCTTCTACATCAACATGTGTCCCCTCTTCTTCATGTCTCTTCTACCACGTCTCTTCTACAGCAACATGTGTCCCCTCTTCTTCATGTCTCTTCTACATCAACATGTGTCCCCTCTTCTTCATGTCTCTACATCAACATGTGTCCCCTCTGTGAAAAGAGACTCAACAACAAAGATTCTCTCTCTTTTTGTCCCGATCACCACAAGACCTGAGTACTTCTACTTTTACTCAAGTACAAGACCTGAGTACTTCTACTTTTACTCGAGTACAAGATCTGAGTACTTCTACTTTTACTCGAGTACAATACCTGAGTACTTCTACTTTTACTCGAGTACAATACCTGAGTACTTCTACTTTTACTCGAGTACAAGACCTGAGTACTTCTACTTTTACTCAAGTACAAGACCTGAGTACTTCTACTTTTCCTCGACTACAAGACCTGAGTACTTCTACTTTTACACGAGTAGAAGACCTGAGTACTTCTACTTTTACTCAAGTACAAGACCTGAGTACTTCTACTTTTCCTCGAGTACCAGACCTGAGTACTTCTACTTTTACTCAAGTACAAGATCTGAGTACTTCTACTTTTCCTCAAGTACAAGATCTGAGTACTTCTACTTTTACTCGAGTACAAGACCTGAGTACTTCTACTTTTCCTCGACTACAAGACCTGACTACTTCTACTTTCACTCAAGTACAAGACCTGAGTACTTCTACTTTTACTCACGTACAAGAACTGAGTACTTCTACTTTTACTCAAGACCTGAGTACTTCTACTTTGACTCAAGTACAAGACCTGATTATTTCTACTTTTACTCAAGTACAAGACCTGAGTACTTCTACTTTTACTCGAGTACAAGACCTGAGTACTTCTACTTTTACTCAAGTACAAGATCTGAGTACTTCTACTTTTCCTCAAGTACAAGATCTGAGTACTTCTACTTTTACTCGAGTACAAGACCTGAGTACTTCTACTTTTCCTCGACTACAAGACCTGAGTACTTCTACTTTCACTCAAGTACAAGACCTGAGTACTTCTACTTTTACTCACGTACAAGAACTGAGTACTTCTACTTTTACTCAAGACCTGAGTACTTCTACTTTGACTCAAGTACAAGACCTGATTATTTCTACTTTTACTCAAGTACAAGACCTGAGTACTTCTACTTTTACTCAAGTACAAGAACTGAGTACTTCTACTTTTACTCAAGACCTGAGTACTTCTACTTTGACTCAAGTACAAGACCTGAGTACTTCTACTTTTACTAAAGTACGAGACCTGAGTACTTCTACTTTTACTCAAGTACAAGACCTGAGTACTTCTACTTTTACTCACGTACAAGACCTGAGTACTTCTACTTTTACTCAAGACCTGAGTACTTCTACTTTGACTCAAGTACAAGACCTGAGTACTTCTACTTTGACTCAAGTACGAGACCTGAGTACTTATACTTTGACTCAAGTACAAGACCTGAGTACTTCTACTTTTCCTCAAGTACAAGATCTGAGTACTTCTACTTTTACTCGAGTACAAGACCTGAGTACTTCTACTTTTACTCGGGTACAAGACCTGAGTACTTCTACTTTTA
>NW_027262949.1:0-20112 GCF_902827115.2 Pseudochaenichthys georgianus
GCGGGGGTGTTCTCCGGTACGTTCAGGCTGTAGGAGGCGTTGGTGAACTGCGGCGGTCGGTATCCGGCGAGGATTGCGACGGTGGCCGGCGAGCTTTTCTGCCCGCTGCCGTCCAGCGCCTGCACCCGAAGAACATACTCCTTACTCGGGGTCAGAGGTCGCCCCGTGGTCCTGATCTGACCCGCGCCGGTCCACCTCGAAGCACTCCTCCCCTCCTGCAGAGGAGAGGGCAAGAGTACACACATCCTTTACTCAAGTAGAAGTACAGATACTCGTGTTTAAAAGTACTCTGGTGAAAGGTTCAACATGTAAGAAGTAGAAAGTACAGGTATTTGTGTTCAACATGTAGAAGTAGAAAGTACAGGTATTTGTGTTCAACATGTGAGAAGTAGAAAGTACAGGTATTTGAGTTCAACATGTGAGAAGTAGAAAGTACAGGTATTTGAGTTCAACATGTAAGAAGTAGAAAGTACAGGTATTTGAGTTCAACATGTGAGAAGTAGAAAGTACAGGTATTTGAGTTCAACATGTAAGAAGTAGAAAGTACAGGTATTTGAGTTCAACATGTAAGAAGTAGAAAGTACAGGTATTTGAGTTCAACATGTAAGAAGTAGAAAGTACAGGTATTTGAGTTCAACATGTAAGAAGTAGAAAGTTACAGGTATGTGAGTTCAACATGTAAGAAGTAGAAAGTTACAGGTATTTGAGTTCAACATGTGAGAAGTAGAAAGTACAGGTATTTGAGTTCAACATGTAAGAAGTAGAAAGTACAGGTATTTGAGTTCAACATGTAAGAAGTAGAAAGTACAGGTATTTGAGTTCAACATGTAAGAAGTAGAAAGTACAGGTATTTGAGTTCAACATGTAAGAAGTAGAGAAGTAGAAAGTACAGGTATTTGAGTTCAACATGTGAGAAGTAGAAAGTACAGGTATTTGTGTTCAACATGTAAGAAGTAGAAAGTACAGGTATTTGAGTTCAACATGTGAGAAGTAGAAAGTACAGGTATTTGAGTTCAACATGTAAGAAGTAGAAAGTACAGGTATTTGTGTTCAACATGTAAGAAGTAGAAAGTACAGGTATTTGTGTTCAACATGTAAGAAGTAGAAAGTACAGGTATTTGAGTTTAACATGTAAGAAGTAGAAAGTACAGGTATTTGAGTTCAACATGTGAGAAGTAGAAAGTACAGGTATTGAGTTCAACATGTAAGAAGTAGAAAGTACAGGTATTTGTGTTCAACATGTAAGAAGTAGAAAGTACAGGTATTTGTGTTCAACATGTAAGAAGTAGAAAGTACAGGTATTTGAGTTCAACATGTAAGAAGTCAAAGTAAAAAGTCGTCAGAAAAATAAGTAGTGGAGTAAAGTACGGATACCAGAAAAATTTACTTAAGTACAGTAACAAAGTATTTGTACTCCAATAATCCAATAATAATATACAATGAAATATATAATGATCCCTCTCGGTGGATTTAAATAAAGGAAGACATAAGACAAAATACAATGAAATATTAAAGCCTATAAAATAAATACAACAATAATAATAAGATTTGAATAGTAAGAAGAGAGAGATCCCCAGCTGTTGACCTGAGGGTGTCACCAGCTGCCTCCACCCTGTCCATCATCTCCTCTATTCACGGAGACATTTCACTGACAGGAGCTCATCTGAGTTTCACTGCATGACGTCTGTCTGCAGGAAGGACTTCAGAACCCGCTTTATGAAGTAACGAGTCTTTAAACCCAGAAATGGATTTTAGCACCGCCAAAAACGTCCCTCATCTGGACGTCTGAATGTGTTTTTGGTTGTTAGCTTGAAATAAGGTCTTTGGTTAACACGAGCTGAAGAGATTTTTGTTCTGCGATGTAAAATACGTCAGCAAATACGCCACTGGTGGATTTAAAAACAATGGTTGCTAACAAGTGTTACTCTAAATTAAACAACTAAACGTCATCACACCCAACATTAGCCGCCTTTAGCTTAGCGGTGGTGACGTGAAGTCATGTGACCATGCTGTAGTTCCTTTATAGCCCAACATTAGCCGCCTTTAGCTTAGCGGTGGTGACGTGAAGTCATGTGACCGTGCTGTAGTTCCTTTATAGCCCAACATTAGCCTCCTTTAGCTTAGCGGTGGTGACATGAAGTCATGTGACCGTGCTGTAGTTCCTTTATAGCCCAACATTAGCCGCCTTTAGCTTAGCGGTGGTGACGTGAAGTCATGTGACCGTGCTGTAGTTCCTTTATAGCCCAACATTAGCCTCCTTTAGCTTAGCGGTGATGACGTGAAGTCATGTGACCGTGCTGTAGTTCCTTTATAGCCCAACATTAGCCGCCTTTAGCTTAGCGGTGGTGACGTGAAGTCATGTGACCGTGCTGTAGTTCCTTTATAGCCCAACATTAGCCTCCTTTAGCTTAGCGGTGATGACGTGAAGTCATGTGACCGTGCTGTAGTTCCTTTATAGCCCAACATTAGCCTCCTTTAGCTTAGCGGTGGTGACGTGAAGTCATGTGACCGTGCCGTAGTTCCTTTATAGCCCAACATTAGCCACCTTTAGCTTAGCGGTGGTGACGTGAAGTCATGTGACCGTGCCGTAGTTCCTTTATAGCCCAACATTAGCCACCTTTAGCTTAGCGGTGGTGACGTGAAGTCATGTGACCGTGCTGTAGTTCCTTTATATCCCAACATTAGCCACCTTTAGCTTAGCGGTGGTGACGTGAAGTCATGTGACCGTGCTGTAGTTCCTTTATAGCCCAACATTAGCCACCTTTAGCTTAGCGGTGGTGACGTGAAGTCATGTGACCGTGCTGTAGTTCCTTTATAGCCCAACATTAGCCACCTTTAGCTTAGCGGTGGTGACGTGAAGTCATGTGACCGTGCTGTAGTTCCTTTATAGCCCAACATTAGCCACCTTTAGCTTAGCGGTGGTGACGTGAAGTCATGTGACCGTGCTGTAGTTCCTTTATAGCCCAACATTAGCCACCTTTAGCTTAGTGGTGGTGACGTGAAGTCATGTGACCGTGCTGTAGTTCCTTTATATCCCAACATTAGCCTCCTTTAGCTTAGCGGTGGTGACGTGAAGTCATGTGACCGTGCTGTAGTTCCTTTATAGCCCAACATTAGCCACCTTTAGCTTAGCGGTGGTGACGGGAAGTCAGGTGACCGCGCTGTAGTTCCTTTATAGCCTAACGTTAGCTTTTTACTTCAGAAATAATAAAGAAGTTAGTATGTGGAGATTATCCCGCTGAACTAAACAGGTCAGTATCATAAACGTTTGACACAGAGATTCCTGCCCTTGTATTTTTGTGGTGCGAAAGGGAGGAGAAGTTGCCTTCAGGGTCAACTACCTTCGGCGACCTTGAGAGCCTTGAAAGGCGCCTATATAAAATAAATGAATTATTATTATTATTTAACTACAGAAATACAACTTCTTACACTGTATCGTCTCACATTCCCCATTTTCTATAACCTCCACTGAGAGAGTTATGTTTCTGCTTGGTTTGTCCGTCTGTCAGCAGGATGACTGTAGAATAATTACTTAATTGTGATGAAACTTGGAAGAAGGGTCCAGCATCGGACATGGAAGAAACATTCAAACCCTGGGTCTTATACACAAATTACATTTCACTTCAAGATAGCCCTGTCAAAAAGGTTGATAGTCAACATTAAGAAGATGGAGTTCAGCTTCCTTTTTAAAGAACTGGTTGCAGGAATAAGGAGGGCTTCCTTCAGTCTTATCGAGTGTAATAAAGAACGACTGTATGTAAATTAAACTCTCTTCAAATCATTTTGTTCACCGAAGAACTAAAAAGATGCACAAACTTTTATAAAGAAGCACTTGGATTACATATCCTCACAGTGAGTGAAAATCACATGAAAGCTACTAATTGGCTTCGCACACACTGCCTGAATATATTTCCATATTGGCGTGATATTAAAAAACATTTTGAATGTAAATTATTGGATTATTCGTCGGTACACATGTAGTCACACTTCGCCACAGGGAAGTCAGAAGCTCCTAATATGAAAGCATTGGAAATTAGCTCTCAAAATATCTCTCCCCTTCTCTCGTGGAAGAATATGAAAAATAAGAAATCCACAGCCGACGGCACCCGGCCGCCCCCTCGCTGCTCCCCAGAGACTCTCCCATTGTTCCAGGACCTGGGAGCCCCGGGGAGCGATTAGCAGCGCAGCTTCACGCCGTTTATCTGCGTTTCTCTCTGCTTCTCCCACTTGACGCTAATTGAAATTCAACAAGTCAAATTTTATTTATAAATCTCTGCTTTGAACAAAACAGGTTTGTCACAAAAGGCCTGGCGGAGCAGCAGCGGACTAAATGAAAAGATACAGCGACAGATTGGAGCAGAAATAAACTGCTTTCAGGGAAACACCACGGGAACAAGGACGAGGACGGCTGTTGGATACATTCACTCAAGGACACTTAAGTGTTAATAAGAGGCACTTTAAATATTCATTTAATGCTGCTTTATACTTTCATACTTGATGTGCAGGTGTATATCAGTATGTCGTGTCTCTACTTTAAAGAGTCCTCTCCTGCTGATGTTCAGGTGTATATCAGTATGTAGTCTCTCTACTTTAAAGAGTCCTCTCCTGCTGATGTTCAGGTGTATATCAGTGTGCAGTGTCTCTACTTTAAAGAGTCCTCTCCTGCTGATGTTCAGGTGTATATCAGTATGTAGTGTCTCTACTTTAAAGAGTCCTCTCCTGCTGATGTTCAGGTGTATATCAGTATGTAGTGTCTCTACTTTAAAGAGTCCTCTCCTGCTGATGTTCAGGTGTATATCAGTATGTAGTGACTCTACTTTAAAGAGTCCTCTCCTGCTGATGCTCAGGTGTATATCAGTATGTAGTGTCTCTACTTTAAAGAGCCCTCTCCTGTTGATGTTCAGGTGTATATCAGTATGTAGTGTCTCTACTTTAAAGAGTCCTCTCCTGCTGATGTTCAGGTGTATATCAGTATGTAGTGTCTCTACTTTAAAGAGTTCTCTCCTGCTGATGTTCAGGTGTATATCAGTATGTAGTGTCTCTACTTTAAAGAGTCCTCTCCTGCTGATGTTCTGGTGTATATCAGTATGTAGTGTCTCTACTTTAAAGAGTCCTCTCTGCTGATGTTCAGGTGTATATCAGTATGTAGTGTTTCTACTTTAAAGAGTCCTCTCCTGCTGGTGTTCAGGTGTATATAGTATGTAGTGTCTCTACTTTAAAGAGTCCTCTTCTGCTGATGTTCAGGTGTATATCAGTATGTAGTGTCTCTACTTTAAAGAGTCCTCTCCAGCTCATGTTCAGTTATATATCAGTATGTAGTGTTTCTACTTTAAAGAGTCCTCTCCTGCTGGTGTTCAGGTGTATATAGTATGTAGTGTCTCTACTTTAAAGAGTCCTCTTCTGCTGATGTTCAGGTGTATATCAGTATGTAGTGTCTCTACTTTAAAGAGTCCTCTCCAGCTCATGTTCAGTTATATATCAGTATGTAGTGTCTCTACTTTAAAGAGTCCTCTCCTGCTGATGTTCAGGTGTATATCAGTATGTAGTGTTTCTACTTTAAAGAGTCCTCTCCTGCTGATGTTC
This sequence comes from Pseudochaenichthys georgianus, assembly GCF_902827115.2. NCBI lineage: Eukaryota > Metazoa > Chordata > Actinopteri > Perciformes > Channichthyidae > Pseudochaenichthys > Pseudochaenichthys georgianus. The sequence continues at coordinate 5,584 of NW_027262949.1, forward strand.
AGGTGTATATCAGTATGTAGTGTTTCTACTTTAAAGAGTCCTCTCCTGCTGATGTTCAGGTGTATATAGTATGTAGTGTCTCTTCTTTAAAGAGTCCTCTCCTGCTGATGTTCAGGTGTATATCAGTACGTAGTGTCTCTACTTTAAAGAGTCCTCTCCTGCTGATGTTCAGGTGTATATCAGTATGTCGTGTCTCTACTTTAAAGAGTCCTCTCCTGCTGATGTTCAGGTGTATATCAGTATGTAGTGTCTCTACTTTAAAGAGTCCTCTCCTGCTGATGTTCAGGTGTATATCAGTATGTAGTGTCTCTACTTTAAAGAGTCCTCTCCTGCTGATGTTCAGGTGTATATCAGTATTTAGTGTCTCTACTTTAAAGAGTCCTCTCCTGCTAATGTTCAGGTGTGTATCAGTATGTAGTGTCTCTACTTTAAAGAGTCCTCTCCTGCTGATGTTCAGGTGTATATCAGTATGTAGTGTCTCTACTTTAAAGAGTCCTCTCCTGCTGATGTTCAGGTGTATATCAGTATGTAGTGTCTCTACTTTAAAGAGTCCTCTCCTGCTGATGTTCAGGTGTATATCAGTATGTAGTGTCTCTACTTTAAAGAGTCCTCTCCTGCTGATGTTCAGGTGTATATCAGTATGTAGTGTCTCTACTTTAAAGAGTCCTCTCCTGCTGATGTTCAGGTGTATATCAGTATGTAGTGTCTCCATGCTGTAAAGTTCAAAAAGCTCTTTATTTCTCTCATCCTGCCTGTGCTGCAGCACCTCTTTTCACCCTCTGTCTGAAACCAGAGCCCAGTCTGCTCTGATTGGTTAGCTGGCCTGATCTGTTGTGATTGGTCAACCTCTTAGAGATTTCCCGCCCCTTAGCCTATCAGGTACAATGTGTGTGAGCGCTAGCCAATAGGAGCGTGAGTGTTCTCATGTAACTCTGATCCGGATGTAAACAAAGGAGTCCATTGGAGGTGCTTCAGGTGCACCTATAGAACACACTAGAGAATCAGAAACAGCTTTGTTACCAGGTAGGTTGACGCGTACGAGGAATTTGACTTGATGTGGTGGTGCATACAGAAAAGTAAAACAAAAATTAAAAACTAGAAAAATATATATATTAAAAATATAGTAAAATAAAACAGTATTTACATAGAAATGGAATAAAAAGGAATAAAATATGGAATAAAAATCGGCAGTAATAAAAAAAGAAAACGAGGAGAGGGAACCCCCCGAAAAGCAGAATGAAAGCTCCACTCACCGTCCAGGAGGAGAAACTGCGTCTGCCCGGGCGTCTCCTCTCGGTGTCGCGCTGACAGCTGGTACACCACGGAGCCGGGGGGGGCGTCGGGCCCCACGGCCCCCAGGTAGGGAGAGGGGAACATGGCCCACTGCAGGGCCGCCTGGCTGGGGAGGCTCAGAGTCAGCCGGCACAGGTACCACTCCTCACCTGAGAGCAGAGGAGGGTATTCATTAAGTATTCATATACTGATCAGAAGCCCTGTCATCGTCCCACAGCGAGGGAAAGCACAAACAGCAACGGTACAGTGCGGATAAAAGGCAAAATAAATGAGTCGACGAACATATTGAATAAAAAGTCAAGAAAAAGTCAAGTTTGTTTTCCGTCTTGCAGCGGTTTGTATTTGCAGCGCTTTTAGTAAACGCTGGGCATGTTTCCCCGAGTTGGTGAATTTCTAAATGCCGCGCAGATGTTTCTTCGTCGGCATGTGTGTTGGCACATTTTTGTTTTTATATTTGCATCGTTTCGGAATCTACAGCGCATTTCTCCTACTGGGAATGTGTTGGGCTGTGGTCGCGTGTTACAAGGCAACCCAGTCTCACGGCATTTCATGTTATATAGTCACGAAATGTAATCTATTGATTCGTCGTCACCAACACGATTTTGTCACAGAACGATATAAAAAATACAGATTTCAGTATTCCGAGGCTCTGAGCCATTTCTTTTCCTCACTGACGGCAAAAAAAGTCCGACATTATACAATTTAAAATAAAAACAAGGATTGTGGCTTGATATTGAGTAAGAACATGTTTTCATGAACCACACAGGCCTCCAAGACGCGACCGGACACACACTACCAATAGAAATACATTGCTTTTAAAATCGTTCTGTGTGACACGAAAAAAAAGGGGAAAATCGTGATGGAGAAGACGAATCAATAGATTACATTTATTTCGTGACGAGAATACAAAATGCCGTGGGACTGCGTTGCACAATGCAGAGTGCACTATGAGTACCGGTTGGTGCCTTAACAACAGCAACAAGTGGAGTGTAGTCGCTGCACACTCAACAACCGCCATCGTGGCTGTAACGAAAGTTAAGCGACCAGCCGCGATTCGTCCGCTGTACACAGCATCGTACAATAAAAGTAATACATGTGGATGTTTTCACCGTTTAACCAACACAACACTAGCGTTCAGAATGAAGCCCCTGTTCATTGCATCAGGTTATTAAGCAGTGCGTACTGATTTGATAACACAAGCTAATGTGGCTAGCTAGCTAACAGCGGAGATTGTCACTTCTGGCGAGGGGAAAGCTACGGTCCGGTCGAAGTGTTCACGTGTACGACACGGTACTGTACTACGTTTAGGAAACACAACAGAGGATTCTGCTTTCGGAGGGAACTCTCTTTTTCTCGTTCTCAAACACAGACATGAACCTCCTGCAGCCAAAAACATTTCTCCTAACGACCAAAAACTATTTATTCAGAACACCGAACCGACCAGAGATCTCCAGCCCTGCCTGAAGGTGTGTGTTAAAGCAGTGTTTCTCAAACTTTTTCATACCAAGGACCACTTAACCAATAAAAAAAACACTCGCGGACCACCTAACTCCACAAATATCGAAAATCACAGTTTTTCTAGAACAGTTTACAAATCGCCTGAAAATGGTACAAACAAGTGTGTTGAAGGTGTTGCGCTGGGCTATATCATGCAATTGAAAGTGAAACTTAACCTCGCTCCATTGCGGAGATATTTCTGCAAAACTCAAATGTGAAATTTTACCAATATACTCACGGACCACTAGGGGGTGCTCACGGACCTCCAGTGGTCCGCGGACCACACTTTGAGAAGCACTGTGTTAATGTGTGTATTTCCAGCTTGCTTTATTCCATCTGTAAATAAGTGTTGTTTTGTGTATTTTAGTCGCTGCCTCACTTCGCTGTGATTGTTGTCTGCTCAGCTTTGTAGTACCGCAGCTTGTTAGCTAGGCTAGCGCCACTCGTTCAGACTGAGGCATGAAAAGGGGACGAGGTGACATTTCTGTAAAACATCCGTCGCGTTTTGATCCTCTTTCATCTGAAGACGAGACGAGGAGGCAGCGTCGCGGAGAGGGAGGCTCCTCCACAACAAGACAACAAAACTAACATGTTGGCATCCGCACAGCAGGGACTCCCATTCGCCCAGTCTCACACACACACACACACACACACACACACACACGCTTCTCTGTTTGTGTCGTGTTTTCTGAGGAGGGATTTGTTCGGTTTGAAGGTGTTTCGGCGCTCGCTGTTGTTGTTCCTCCTTGTTTCACGGCAGCGAGAGACAACATCTCGAACAAGAGAGGAAACTTCACTTCAGAGGCACAAGAGAGGAGGAGGAGGAGGAAACACGACAATGTCTACATCTCGTTTTTTCTCGTCTCTGAAGGTCTGTCAACAAACTGAGAGCAGGAGAGGGAAAGAGGAGATGAAGAGGGGGAGGGGAGGAGGAGGAAATAACCCCCTTTCCACCGAAGCGGTTCCAGAGCGCTTTCGGAGCCGATGCAAACCCATTTCTGGTGGTTCCACTGCCAGAAAACGGCTTTGCATTTGGAACCAACGACCTGCTGGGCCGGAGCCATTAACTGCAAACGTCTGAGGGTTATGTCGGAGTGTATTGTTGTTACGGAGGAAATACCGCTGAGCAAAGAGACGAGGACGCAAAATCACTTAAAGTTGGGACGCATTAAAAAGGCATACGTGTTTCACCAAACTTTTGATGACCATCCGTTCGCTATCATTGCCCGTGAAGATCAGATATGTCCACTTTCTGGTTAAAACTGCCATCTTTGATACCAAACATTTCAGAAGTGCATTCAGCATCCTCAATAACGGCCAAACACCACTCCAAGAAATGTTTTGACTATCATCCACATAAGCTAATTATGCTAATGCCCCAACATGCCGGTTAGCATCCGGAAGTTTCTATGTGCTGGAGACCCTGCTATACATTACTAAAATAAGACTTTGGGGTACTCAACATTTCTGGGTTCACAACAGAACGCCAATAGACTGTGAGGATAGGAGGAGAAGAGGGGATGGAGGAAGAGGAGAGGGGGAAGAGGAGAGGGGGAAGATGACATTTTAAAAGAATGGAGAAACGGGTAAGGATGTGGAGGAAAGAAAGAAAGAACCTTTTTAAAGTTAAGAGGAGGGGGTGAGGTGATGAAGGCGAGGAGGGGTTTTCCGGCTCACTGCTCTCCTCCTCTTCTTCTTCTGCGTCGCCGCTCTTCACTCAGCTCATAAAGTCCAGAATAATCTCATCTATTCCTGTCTGTTGTTTTACATATGCTGCGCTGTGGGCCGTGTGGACGTGAAATGAAATCTGTCCCATTACCGTGATAAACATCAACACGTCGGGGAGAAACGCCGGAGGTCAGCACGTGTGTGTCAGCCGGGGCGAACAGAAACCAAAACGTCTGCCTCCATCCTCCATCCTGCAGGCTGACGAAAGGTCACTGACAGCAGCACAATGACATTTAATTAATGCTGAGTTAAGATACGGTATGCAAGTGCAGCTGCCTCTGGTTAGTGGAGGCTGGGAGCAGAGTTATGAAGTCGTTCAGCAAAGACACAATAGAGTTCTGAGCATTTTAGCACTTCCTGTTCCCTCGTCTGGAGGCCATGTTTGTTTGGTTAGAAGCCTAAAAAAAGATCAACTCTGAAGATATGTCGTTTTGTTCTACGACATAAAACACGTCAGTACATTTTAAACACAGTGGTTGCTAGCAAGTGTCTAAATGAGACGACTAAACGTCATCACGACCAACATTAGCCACCTTTAGCTTAGCGGTAGTGACGTGAAGTCATGTGACCGTGCTGTAGTTCCTCTATAGCCCAACATTAGCCTCCTTTAGCTTAGCGGTGGTGACGTGAAGTCATGTGACCGTGCTGTAGTTCCTTTATAGCCCAACATTAGCCTCCTTTAGCTTAGCGGTGGTGACGTGAAGCCATGTGACCGTGCTGTAGTTCCTTTATAGCCCAACATTAGCCTCCTTTAACTTAGCGGTGGTGACGTGAAGCCATGTGACCGTGCTGTAGTTCCTTTATAGCCCAACATTAGCCTCCTTTAGCTTAGCGGTGGTGACGTGAAGCCATGTGACCGTGCTGTAGTTCCTTTATAGCCCAACATTAGCCTCCTTTAGCTTAGCTGTGGTGACGTGAAGTCATGTGACCGTGCTGTAGTTCCTTTATAGCCCAACATTAGCCTCCTTTAGCTTAGCGGTGGTGACGTGACGTCATGTGACCGTGCTGTAGTTCCTTTATAGCCCAACATTAGCCTCCTTTAGCTTAGCGGTGGTGACGTGAAGTCATGTGACCGTGCTGTAGTTCCTTTATAGCCCAACATTAGCCACCTTTAGCTTAGCGGTGGTGACGTGAAGTCATGTGACCGTGCTGTATTTCCTTTATAGCCCAACATTAGCCACCTTTAGCTTAGCGGTGGAGACGTGAAGTCATGTGACCGTGCTGTAGTTCCTTTATAGCCCAACATTAGCCACCTTTAGCTTAGCGGTGGAGACGTGAAGTCATGTGACCGTGCTGTAGTTCCTTTATAGCCCAACATTAGCCACCTTTAGCTTAGCGGTGGTGACGTGAAGTCATGTGACCGTGCTTTAGTTCCTTTATAGCCCAACATTAGCCACCTTTAGCTTAGCGGTGGTGACGTGAAGTCATGTGACCGTGCTGTAGTTCCTTTATAGCCCAACATTAGCCACCTTTAGCTTAGCGGTGGAGACGTGAAGTCATGTGACCGTGCTGTAGTTCCTTTATAGCCCAACATTAGCCTCCTTTAGCTTAGCGGTGGAGACGTGAAGTCATGTGACCGTGCTGTAGTTCCTTTATAGCCCAACATTAGCCACCTTTAGCTTAGCAGTGGTGACGTGAAGTCATGTGACCGTGCTGTAGTTCCTTTATAGCCCAACATTAGCCACCTTTAGCTTAGCGGTGCTGACGTGAAGTCATGTGACCGTGCTGTAGTTCCTTTATAGCCCAACATTAGCCACCTTTAGCTTAGCGGTGGTGACGTGAAGTCATGTGACCGTGCTGTAGTTCCTTTATAGTCCAACATTAGCCACCTTTAGCTTAGCGGTGGTGACGTGAAGTCATGTGACCGTGCTGTAGTTCCTTTATAGCCCAACATTAGCCACCTTTAGCTTAGCGGTGGAGACGTGAAGTCATGTGACCGTGCTGCAGTTCCTTTATAGCCCAACATTAGCCACCTTTAGCTTAGCGGTGGGAACGTGAAGTCATGTGACCGTGCTGCAGTTCCTTTATAGCCCAACGTTAGCCTCCTTTAGCTTAGCGGTGGTGACGTGAAGTCATGTGACCGTGCTGTAGTTCCTTTATAGCCCAACATTAGCCGCCTTTAGCTTAGCGGTGGTGACATGAAGTCATGTGACCGTGCTGTAGTTCCTTTATAGCCCAACATTAGCCACCTTTAGCTTAGCGGTGGAGACGTGAAGTCATGTGACCGTGCTGTAGTTCCTTTATAGCCCAACATTAGCCACCTTTAGCTTAGCGGTGGTGACGTGAAGTCATGTGACCGTGCTGTAGTTCCTTTATAGTCCAACATTAGCCACCTTTAGCTTAGCGGTGGTGACGTGAAGTCATGTGACCGTGCTGTAGTTCCTTTATAGCCCAACATTAGCCACCTTTAGCTTAGCGGTGGAGACGTGAAGTCATGTGACCGTGCTGCAGTTCCTTTATAGCCCAACATTAGCCACCTTTAGCTTAGCGGTGGGGACGTGAAGTCATGTGACCGTGCTGCAGTTCCTTTATAGCCCAACGTTAGCCTCCTTTAGCTTAGCGGTGGTGACATGAAGTCATGTGACCGTCTTCAGGGTCCAACACAGAAATACGAAATACGTGCCCTACTGTATACAGTATAATGTTAAATATTTACTGTGTGTGTGAAACTTAATTGACATTCAAAGTGCCAGTTTATTTGAATTGGCAAAGTGCATCAATTCCTATAGTATTTTATTTTATGTTCAGTACATTTGTACTCTATTACTCTTTTCCACTGAAAACCAGTCTGGTTCTAGCTCTGTGCTCGTACTACTAGAATATCTACATCTCATTAAAGTTACTAGTATTTTGCAGCATGGTTTTATTGTGTCCCTTTAGTGTTGTGTATCTGCTGACTTCCTGTGCCCAGGTGTGTGAACAACAGCCTCTTCCCCAGCTTCCACTCGGCCTCCTCAGCGGAAAGAAATGCGACTCGTTGCCTGAACGCTGAGCCCCTCTCTGATCCGGAGCAGAACTCAGTGAACATAAGCATGCATGCAAACAGAACTGCAGAGGAGCGGCCTGCAGCGAGGAAGAGGAGTGGAAGAGCAGACTTTTCCATACAAGGATGGACGTGTTTGTCCTCTCAGGCGTGAAATATCTTTTCTGGCTTCTTTCACATCTCAACCTGACGTCAAATGAGTGTGAAATCATGTTAGTCGTAACTTTCTGTCTATTATTTCTGTCAGTTTTTGCCGTTATGTATATTTTATATGCTGAGGTGATTCCGACACACATTTGAAGTTACTAGTTAAGAACGCATGAAGAAACACCTGAATATGAACGCCTTGTTATTCTGCTGAGCCTCCCATCAATGTGTTAATGCATACTTGTGCTTTTACCCACAATGCAGTTTGTTTTGGTGTACTGAGATCTTCACTGCCAATGAACTGCACCCCAGGTTTGACATTGGACATCAGCTCTCAGTATCTTTCCTCATCCTTTTCTGGAACAACGTCGCCCTCAGGCTGGACTTGTTAAACAATATTTTCATAAACCTATACACAAAGAAACGTGTCGATGAATAGTCAAGTAAAGAAGTGCAATGCAGGGGCGTTGAAACTGTATAAATCTTGACCTATACTTTTGGGTAAGTGAGAACTGGCTGTTGTTTTCCTGTAGGCCACCAGGGGGCAGCCACGACACCATCACACACTTTCAAAGTTACTTGGACAGCCGATGAAAGGTGAGATTAGAAGCTGGTCGGCTGTACTGTATTTGAAGGGGACTGCTTAAAAAATGAAATTGACACTTTCCCATCACTTGTATATCCGCCATTGTTGTTTAGAACAAACAGTCGGTTCTCCGTGACGCGTCGAACACGCCTAAATGACGCCACAGCTGACAAAGAGCTGTACTCGAAAGCCTGACAAGATGGATTCCCGCAAAGTCCTGTCATATCTCGAGCATCTAGATCAGGGGTGTCAAACTCAATTTCATCGCGGGCCACATTCACATAAAGGTTGCACTCCAAGGGCCGGTTGTAACTATATAAATATATATATATATATATATATATAAAATAATGTATTATATTACATTATTGCCTCTGAATTGGATTATTATCGGATAGGATAATAACTTAGTAATTAACTACATCCGAAAGCAGAAGCAAATAATTGCGAGTCTCTTTAGTACCATGTCACAAAACAAGATGCATTGTGGGACATGTAGTTCATGGGCAACCTGCTTCTGTAAAGTGGCATGTAACCGTATAATAAACGTATTATATTCTTTGCAAGCTCTTGGCCACAGAAAATGAAGTCGCGGGCCGGATTTGGCCCCCGGGCCTTGAGTTTGAGACCCCTGATCTAGATTCTGAACACACTGAACTGGGTTATTTTAGCTTTGGGCCACCAGGGGGCAGCAATGACACAATCACACATTTTAAAACGTGCATGGACAGAAGCTGTGAGATTTAAATCCAGTCAACTGTCTACATCTGTGAAGAAGCTGCTTTACTAAACTATTGCATCACTTGTGTATCAGAGGAGCCGACATTGTTGTTTAGACATATTGTCAGTTCTCTATGTCGCTTCGGACACGCCTAAACCAAGCCATAGTTCCTCACGCAAAGCTGGACTTGAAGCCTGACGAGGTGGATTTCCGTAGTATTTGAAAATCCAGCTGCCATGTAAGGTAAACCTCTTCTTGTCCCACTTCATAAAACACATCCCACAATTTAGGCTGATGACAACTTGGTTATTTTACCTGTTGGCCACAAGGGGCAGCAATGACACCATCACACATTTAAAAACATGCGTTAGCCGCTTTCACACCAAGTACTTTGCCGTACTTAGTTCCCAGTACTTAGTCCCGCCGAACTCTTTCGGTCCGGGAACTGTCCTAGTAAATCGCGTTCACACCGGAATAAGTCCCCGAGGGAGGATTACGCAAATGAAGCCGCTGACGTCACTTCTTCTTCTTCTGCTTTGGGTTTACTGGCAGGCCGCGAACAACTTCACAGCGATTTACTCGCCGAAGTCCCGGGTAAATCGCCAGAAGCGCCGACACCTCCTCATCTCCACCGCGCCCACGTTTTATTTTGTGCTGCCATAAGTTAGTCTCTCTCCGTTGGTGCGCTGGGCTAATGCTAATAATGCTAATGCGAGCAAATAAAATGGCAGCTTGTGACGACCCCTGCCTTGTTATCTCTGGTGTGTGTATGTTCCTTTAAGGTTTTCCCTTTGGTCTATCAGCTGGGATTGAGGACACCTAGCGGTTGGAGTTCGCCGGATAAAGGACCGGGCCGGATCTCGCTCTCTCTCTGGCCGGAGGACGCAACGCGAAGAGCAGCCACGACCAGCTGACCTCTTGTTTCGTCCTTTGTTTCGCCTGATTGTGTCCTTCAGCAGCAGTGAATAAACTATTTTTCTATTCACGCCCTCGTTTTCTGTCGCGCGTTTGTTGTGGCTGAGAGCCAAGCCATGAAACAGCTTTACAAAACTTTTCAGAGTTTTAGGGGCGTGGTTTGCAATCCGCCCAGCCGATCAGAAATTGGAACCCTTTCCTCCCCAGTTCCAAGTCCCACCTCTCTAGCTCTAGTTCTAGTTCCAGATCTTTTTGGTGTGAAAGCAAAATCCCAGGAACTATCGGAACTATTCCCGGGGAAAAGCGCCTATCGACAGGATAATAAGCGGTGAGATTCGGATCCAGCCAACTGTCTCCGTCTGTGAAGAAGCTGCTTTACTAAAGTAAACCAACACTATTGCATCACTTGTGTATGGGAGGAGCCGCCATTGTTGTTTAGACATATTGTCAGTTCTCTATGTCGCTTCGGACACGCCTAAACCAAGCCATAGTTCCTCACGCAAAGCTGGACTTGAAGCCTGACGAGGTGGATTTCCGTAGTATTTGAAAATCCAGCTGCCATGTAAGGTAAACCTCTTCTTGTCCCACTTCATAAAACACATCCCACAATTTAGGCTGATGACAACTTGGTTATTTTACCTGTTGGCCACAAGGGGCAGCAATGACACCATCACACATTTAAAAACATGCGTTAGCCGCTTTCACACCAAGTACTTTGCCGTACTTAGTTCCCAGTACTTAGTCCCGCCGAACTCTTTCGGTCCGGGAACTGTCCTAGTAAATCGCGTTCACACCGGAATAAGTCCCCGAGGGAGGATTACGCAAATGAAGCCGCTGACGTCACTTCTTCTTCTTCTGCTTTGGGTTTACTGGCAGGCCGCGAACAACTTCACAGCGATTTACTCGCCGAAGTCCCGGGTAAATCGCCAGAAGCGCCGACACCTCCTCATCTCCACCGCGCCCACGTTTTATTTTGTGCTGCCATAAGTTAGTCTCTCTCCGTTGGTGCGCTGGGCTAATGCTAATAATGCTAATGCGAGCAAATAAAATGGCAGCTTGTGACGACCCCTGCCTTGTTATCTCTGGTGTGTGTATGTTCCTTTAAGGTTTTCCCTTTGGTCTATCAGCTGGGATTGAGGACACCTAGCGGTTGGAGTTCGCCGGATAAAGGACCGGGCCGGATCTCGCTCTCTCTCTGGCCGGAGGACGCAACGCGAAGAGCAGCCACGACCAGCTGACCTCTTGTTTCGTCCTTTGTTTCGCCTGATTGTGTCCTTCAGCAGCAGTGAATAAACTATTTTTCTATTCACGCCCTCGTTTTCTGTCGCGCGTTTGTTGTGGCTGAGAGCCAAGCCATGAAACAGCTTTACAAAACTTTTCAGAGTTTTAGGGGCGTGGTTTGCAATCCGCCCAGCCGATCAGAAATTGGAACCCTTTCCTCCCCAGTTCCAAGTCCCACCTCTCTAGCTCTAGTTCTAGTTCCAGATCTTTTTGGTGTGAAAGCAAAATCCCAGGAACTATCGGAACTATTCCCGGGGAAAAGCGCCTATCGACAGGATAATAAGCGGTGAGATTCGGATCCAGCCAACTGTCTCCGTCTGTGAAGAAGCTGCTTTACTAAAGTAAACCAACACTATTGCATCACTTGTGTATGGGAGGAGCCGCCATTGTTGTTTAGACATATTGTCAGTTCTCTATGTCGCTTCGGACACGCCTAAACCAAGCCATAGTTCCTCACGCAAAGCTGGACTTGAAGCCTGACGAGGTGGATTTCCGTAGTATTTGAAAATCCAGCTGCCATGTAAGGTAAACCTCTTCTTGTCCCACTTCATAAAACACATCCCACAATTTAGGCTGATGACAACTTGGTTATTTTACCTGTTGGCCACAAGGGGCAGCAATGACACCATCACACATTTAAAAACATGCGTTAGCCGCTTTCACACCAAGTACTTTGCCGTACTTAGTTCCCAGTACTTAGTCCCGCCGAACTCTTTCGGTCCGGGAACTGTCCTAGTAAATCGCGTTCACACCGGAATAAGTCCCCGAGGGAGGATTACGCAAATGAAGCCGCTGACGTCACTTCTTCTTCTGCTTTGGGTTTACTGGCAGGCCGCGAACAACTTCACAGCGATTTACTCGCCGAAGTCCCGGGTAAATCGCCAGAAGCGCCGACACCTCCTCATCTCCACCGCGCCCACGTTTTATTTTGTGCTGCCATAAGTTAGTCTCTCTCCGTTGGTGCGCTGGGCTAATGCTAATAATGCTAATGCGAGCAAATAAAATGGCAGCTTGTGACGACCCCTGCCTTGTTATCTCTGGTGTGTGTATGTTCCTTTAAGGTTTTCCCTTTGGTCTATCAGCTGGGATTGAGGACACCTAGCGGTTGGAGTTCGCCGGATAAAGGACCGGGCCGGATCTCGCTCTCTCTCTGGCCGGAGGACGCAACGCGAAGAGCAGCCACGACCAGCTGACCTCTTGTTTCGTCCTTTGTTTCGCCTGATTGTGTCCTTCAGCAGCAGTGAATAAACTATTTTTCTATTCACGCCCTCGTTTTCTGTCGCGCGTTTGTTGTGGCTGAGAGCCAAGCCATGAAACAGCTTTACAAAACTTTTCAGAGTTTTAGGGGCGTGGTTTGCAATCCGCCCAGCCGATCAGAAATTGGAACCCTTTCCTCCCCAGTTCCAAGTCCCACCTCTCTAGCTCTAGTTCTAGTTCCAGATCTTTTTGGTGTGAAAGCAAAATCCCAGGAACTATCGGAACTATTCCCGGGGAAAAGCGCCTATCGACAGGATAATAAGCGGTGAGATTCGGATCCAGCCAACTGTCTCCGTCTGTGAAGAAGCTGCTTTACTAAAGTAAACCAACACTATTGCATCACTTGTGTATGGGAGGAGCCGCCATTGTTGTTTAGACATATTGTCAGTTCTCTATGTCGCTTCGGACACGCCTAAACCAAGCCATAGTTCCTCACGCAAAGCTGGACTTGAAGCCTGACGAGGTGGATTTCCGTAGTATTTGAAAATCCAGCTGCCATGTAAGGTAAACCTCTTCTTGTCCCACTTCATAAAACACATCCCACAATTTAGGCTGATGACAACTTGGTTATTTTACCTGTTGGCCACAAGGGGCAGCAATGACACCATCACACATTTAAAAACATGCGTTAGCCGCTTTCACACCAAGTACTTTGCCGTACTTAGTTCCCAGTACTTAGTCCCGCCGAACTCTTTCGGTCCGGGAACTGTCCTAGTAAATCGCGTTCACACCGGAATAAGTCCCCGAGGGAGGATTACGCAAATGAAGCCGCTGACGTCACTTCTTCTTCTGCTTTGGGTTTACTGGCAGGCCGCGAACAACTTCACAGCGATTTACTCGCCGAAGTCCCGGGTAAATCGCCAGAAGCGCCGACACCTCCTCATCTCCACCGCGCCCACGTTTTATTTTGTGCTGCCATAAGTTAGTCTCTCTCCGTTGGTGCGCTGGGCTAATGCTAATAATGCTAATGCGAGCAAATAAAATGGCAGCTTGTGACGACCCCTGCCTTGTTATCTCTGGTGTGTGTATGTTCCTTTAAGGTTTTCCCTTTGGTCTATCAGCTGGGATTGAGGACACCTAGCGGTTGGAGTTCGCCGGATAAAGGACCGGGCCGGATCTCGCTCTCTCTCTCTCTCTGGCCGGAGGACGCAACGCGAAGAGCAGCCACGACCAGCTGACCTCTTGTTTCGTCCTTTGTTTCGCCTGATTGTGTCCTTCAGCAGCAGTGAATAAACTATTTTTCTATTCACGCCCTCGTTTTCTGTCGCGCGTTTGTTGTGGCTGAGAGCCAAGCCATGAAACAGCTTTACAAAACTTTTCAGAGTTTTAGGGGCGTGGTTTGCAATCCGCCCAGCCGATCAGAAATTGGAACCCTTTCCTCCCCAGTTCCAAGTCCCACCTCTCTAGCTCTAGTTCTAGTTCCAGATCTTTTTGGTGTGAAAGCAAAATCCCAGGAACTATCGGAACTATTCCCGGGGAAAAGCGCCTATCGACAGGATAATAAGCGGTGAGATTCGGATCCAGCCAACTGTCTCCGTCTGTGAAGAAGCTGCTTTACTAAAGTAAACCAACACTATTGCATCACTTGTGTATGGGAGGAGCCGCCATTGTTGTTTAGACATATTGTCAGTTCTCTATGTCGCTTCGGACACGCCTAAACCAAGCCATAGTTCCTCACGCAAAGCTGGACTTGAAGCCTGACGAGGTGGATTTCCGTAGTATTTGAAAATCCAGCTGCCATGTAAGGTAAACCTCTTCTTGTCCCACTTCATAAAACACATCCCACAATTTAGGCTGATGACAACTTGGTTATTTTACCTGTTGGCCACAAGGGGCAGCAATGACACCATCACACATTTAAAAACATGCGTTAGCCGCTTTCACACCAAGTACTTTGCCGTACTTAGTTCCCAGTACTTAGTCCCGCCGAACTCTTTCGGTCCGGGAACTGTCCTAGTAAATCGCGTTCACACCGGAATAAGTCCCCGAGGGAGGATTACGCAAATGAAGCCGCTGACGTCACTTCTTCTTCTGCTTTGGGTTTACTGGCAGGCCGCGAACAACTTCACAGCGATTTACTCGCCGAAGTCCCGGGTAAATCGCCAGAAGCGCCGACACCTC
>NW_027262950.1:0-19732 GCF_902827115.2 Pseudochaenichthys georgianus
GGCCTTTATTACCCACGAATTAGTGTCTGAAAGCTGGCTAACATTACTTTAAATACAGTGTGCACATGGCTTTATTACCCATGAAATAGTGTGTGAAAGATGGGTAAATTTGCTGTGAATTTAAGGGAGATATGGCCATTTCATCCACACCTCACGACTCCCATTAAAAGTGATTGAAATGTACAGGAATCTGTCCATTTCAATCACATTTGACGACGCATGCAGGGTGACCCTGGCTACACTTAAAGGGGGTCTACTTTGCGGTGCTTTACCGTCCGCCCATCGGCACCCATAGTCGGCCTTATTCACAGCAGCAGCACCCAACCTCCATGGAGGATGTTTCTCGTGCCCCTGGCTACACTTAAAGGGGGTCTACTTTGCGGTGCTTTACCGTCCGCCCATCAGCACCCATAGTCGGCCTTCTTCACAGCAGCAGCACCCAACCTCCATGGAGGATGTTTCTCGTGCCCCTGGCTACACTTAAAGGGGGTCTACTTTGCAGTGCTTTACCGTCCGCCCATCGGCACCCATAGTCGGCCTTCTTCACAGCAGCAGCACCCAACCTCCATGGAGGATGTTTCTCGTGCCCCTGGCTACACTTAAAGGGGGTCTACTTTGCGGTGCTTTACCGTCCGCCCATCGGCACCCATAGTCGGCCTTATTCACAGCAGCATCACCCAACCTCCATGGAGGATTTTGCTCGTGCCCCTGGCTACACTTAAAGGGGGTCTACTTTGCGGTGCTTTACCGTCCGCCCATCGGCACCCATAGTCGGCCTTATTCACAGCAGCACCACCCAACCTCCATGGAGGATTTTGCTCGTGCCCCTGGCTACACTTAAAGGGGGTCTACTTTGCGGTGCTTTACCGTCCGCCCATCGGCACCCATAGTCGGCCTTATTCACAGCAGCACCACCCAACCTCCATGGAGGATTTTGCTCGTGCCCCTGGCTACACTTAAAGGGGGTCTACTTTGCGGTGCTTTACCGTCCGCCCATCGGCACCCATAGTCGGCCTTCTTCACAGCACCACCTGCCCTGCTGGAGGTTCACACTTTAACTTTTTTTACCCTCTTCTACCTTACAAATCATCCCACACTTGAGCACTCCTCACTCGGACTAAACACCTACATGCTACCACCAGAACCAGAATATCGTGCCCCTGGGGATCTTAAAAGAAGAAAACCCATAGTGGGATTTAAAAACAGAAGACTTAGTAATTTTAACAAACTTTATTTACAGTAATATTGACAGTAATAAATAAATTCAAACAGGATATAACGTATTTACAAGGGGACTGATTACAACAACACACTGCATATTTACAAGTTGATCACTGGCAACAGTGGGTGAAGTTGGGGCAGAGTATGGCACCCTCTCTTCACCCATGTCTGAGGGGTTGTGTTCGGCCAGTGACTGGTCCCTCTTCGGGACATGTCTTGGTAGGGAGTCTTGGTAGGGAGCCGGGCTGTGCTCCTCTCCAGAGTTGTCACTGTCGATGTCAATACCCGCAAAAGTGTCTTCATTTCCCGCTGCTGCTGCTGCTGTCGATGCCGCCGCCGCTGCTTGAAGTGACTCTGTGAAGAGCAACCGAATGTCCGCAGCCTCCTTCAAAGAAGGATTATTCGCGTAAAATTTGTCCGCAGTTGCAGTGTTGTGACACATGAAATCACTCACTCTTTGGCGGTTGCCTTTGTCTTGAAACCTCTTCGCATTATCGGCGTGGACTGTGCGGAGGTCGGTGAAGTTAATGGGACTGCGGAGCCCCACATCAGCCCATGCCAACCTCAGGGAGTAGGCAAGCTTCCTGAACGGGTTCTTCCCCTCTGTGTACAGAAAGTAACGGCTCTGGGTGCAGGTCAGCGTACCCTTAATTTCCAGCCACCTCTTCATCCATCCAAATTCTTCTACGGTGAGGTACAGCTGCGCCTCCCCGAACGCGTTGGCCGTCTTGTGGTTACTTACCTGTTATGACAGAGATAGAGAGTGTCAATACAATGTCAATCATGCATATAACTGCCAGAATAAATACATTGATTAATAGCACTCACATGAACCAGGTAGCCGAAGGCAGTGCCAGTTGTATCCGCCTTTCGGACCTCGGCGTTGGTCATGTTGGAGTAGACCCCCGGACGGTGGCCATAAATGCAGCTCCAGTGAAGAGTCATATACCCATAGAGCAGTGTCCGGGTCGCGGTAGTCGGATTGCTGGCCATCACATCCAGGAGCTGAGGGATGCGAGTGGTGGTCGAAGTCAAGCATGTCATTAGGTCGTTGTGGCTCGGCAGACCTTCCATCTTGTCACGCTTCACTTGCATCTGGTGGATAAGTACTTTTCTCTTCAGGGACTTCAGGATGGCAACTACTTCCCGTTTGATTAAAATCATGTCGGTTTGGCTGAGCCTGCTCCCCTTGCACGGTGTGTCGGCCATGTACTTGAGAAAGTGTGATATATTCTTGATGTAGAAGTCGGAGGTCGTGACCTGAAGGCTTGACTTCATCAGGCTCCGGGACCACCCGCGTATCCTCTTGAGATCCCTCAAAAAGAGCCAGTCAGACAGGCGATTGAAACCGTGTGCCATGAAACTGAGGAACGACTTCACTCTGCTTAGTTTGGAGACTGTGTTTTCCTGGAGCCTCACTGGTGGGTCGATACCTGCATAATGCTCCCGGTATCCTTGCAGATACTCCTCTGTGAAATATAAACAGTACTTTAATGACAACACATGATGTGTTACAGAAACTGCATGTGTCACATAGCCAAAACACTTACCCATGATCCGTGGGAATGTTATGTCCCGCATTATATTTCCCCGGCCCCTGCCCCGGAACCAGGGGGAATTTATGGGAGGGGAGGTTGACGAGGCCTCGGTATGGATGGATGCAGGCTCTGAGGAGCTGGATGAATGGGTGTGAGAGCCAGTGGGGGACTTGCTGCAGGCGGGAATGGGAGACGTGCTGCAGGCGGGAATGGGAGACGTGCTGCAGGCAGGAATGGGAGACTTGCTGCAGGAGGGACCTTTCGACTTGGACAGCCTCGTTGGTGTCGACTCTGGTCGGGGTCGTTTCTTCAGAATGACCCGCTCTCGTTCCTCCCCATCGAACGCGGGCATGTCCCCGGCCTGCTGATCCATCCTCTGTCGCTTGTCCTTTATCCTCTGCTGCAACTTGCAGCGCAGGGATTTCACCTCAGCAGCATATATGTCCCGCTGAGCCCTCACTGCGTTAGCCTCCAGCCTCCATTCTTTGCAGTCCGGGTTGTCACATTCATTCACCGGGGACAAGGGTGGAGGTTGTGACAGTATATCGTCGTCTGCCACCGTGTCAACAGCCCAAGCGGTAATCATTTCTATTGTGGGGTTTGTCATTCGGAGTTCATAAAGCTCCTTCTTGGCCACTGTCATTTTCATTTGATTTTGAACCACATGTAGTTCCTCCCGGGCCAGCTCAACATGGTCTCTGGCCAAGTGGCGATCCAGCCTTGTGCCGTGGTACTCGCATCCCAGAATGGTACAGGGATGGAGCCTAATGTTGGTCCGTCCGTTGGCCAACAACAGCAGAATTTTTCTTTCATCCAAGTTACGCACACCATGGTTCCTCTGTAGGTGCTTGCTCAGGGCACGGTAGGAGCTATTGCAGATCGGACAACGGACCGCCATCCGACCTGTATTCTTGAGCATTTCGGTACCGGAAAATCTCACCAGAATCGTGGGTAAAAAAGAAGGAAGCGTGAAAAGACTCACGAAAGACGCACTCAGCTTATTTTCAAATCTGTGTTTGTTTTCATTTGCATCATGGTGCGGTGTCCCATTTAGGCACTCGTTAGGCGGGCAGAGATCCCTGTAATCTCCCCTCACGTTCCTCCAGAGTCTGATTCTCCCAAAGGATACCCGACAGTTTCGGGTACGACCCAGAGGGCGCACGGTGGACGGCCAGGGCGAGGCCGCCACACCGCGCTGGAGTCAGGGTCCCGGTGAGGCGCAGGACGGAGCACCCGGCAGTAGCCTCCAGCAGACCCCCGCGCGGTTCCCTCGTCCCTCAGAAGAGGTGGAGAGGCGGAGGGGTGGGTCTTTTCATCTGCTGGCGGGTTGCCGGGATAACAGTATCCTCCGGGGAGGCATTGAACCCTTCTCAACTGCCCCCCGGAGGAGGCAGGGGAGTCAGGTACCCAGAGGGTGGACGGCCAGGGCGAGGCCGCCACACCGCGCTGGAGTCAGGGTACCGGTGAGGCGCAGGACGGAGCACCCGGCAGTAGCCTCCAGCAGACCCCCGCGCGGTTCCCTCGTCCCTCAGAAGAGGTGGAGAGGCGGAGGGGTGGGTCTTTTCATCTGCTGGCCGGTTGCCGGGATAACAGTATCCTCCGGGGAGGCATTGAACCCCTCTCAACTGCCCCCCGGAGGAGGCAGGGGAGTCAGGTACCCAGAGGGTGGACGGCCAGGGCGAGGCCGCCACACCGCGCTGGAGTCAGGGTCCGTGAGGCGCAGGACGGAGCACCCGGCAGTAGCCTCCAGCAGACCCCCGCGCGGTTCCCTCGTCCCTCAGAAGAGGTGGAGAGGCGGAGGGGTGGGTCTTTTCATCTGCTGGCGGGTTGCCGGGATAACAGTATCCTCCGGGGAGGCATTGAACCCCTCTCAACTGCCCCCCGGAGGAGGCAGGGGAGTCAGGTACCCAGAGGGTGGACGGCCAGGGCGAGGCCGCCACAACCAGAGAACCAGAAAAAAGGGGTGAAATGGGAAAAAAGTCAACTTTTGGAAGAACCAGAGAAAAGGGTGAAAATGGATAAATTGTATCCGAAAATAGTGTTCCAAAAGGCAGGTAGAGTCCCCTGACAACTCCCCATACCTTTCTCCAGGGTGGGAAAAAGTTTAAGTCAACTTTTGGAAGAACCAGAGAAAAGGGTGAAAATGGATAAATTGTATCCGAAAATAGTGTTCCAAAAGGCAGGTAGAGTCCCCTGACAACTCCCCCTACCTTTCTCCAGAGTCGGAAAAAGTCTAAGTTAACTTTTTGGAAGAACCATAAAAAGGGGTGAAAATGGATAAAAATGTATCCCAAAATAGTGCCTCTTGAGGCGGGTAGAGTCCCCTGACAACTCCCCTTGCATTCCTCCAGACACCAGTTTGAAAACTTAAAGTTTTGTGAGAACCATGATTGGGGGTCCTCCAGGCAACAATTTCATCCGATCCAAAGGGCTCATGAGGCGGATACATTCCTCCATGATTTCCCCATCATGTGAAAATAGCTCGTTTTTTTCTAAGTGCTCTCAAAAACCGGGTTTCCGATTTCGTGCAGATGGTAGCTTGGAAAAGATGAATGAATTTTTTGGACGGAGGAGGGGAGCTCTCGTTTCCCCTCTCCGTTGTAAATTGCAACGGGGGAGTGCAAAAGTCTCCGGGGCTTCGTTCCGAAGCGCCGAAGACTAACAGTATCCTCCGGGGAGGCATTGAACCCCTCTCAACTGCCCCCCGGAGGAGGCAGGGGAGTCAGGTACCCAGAGGGTGGACGGCCAGGGCGAGGCCGCCACACCGCGCTGGAGTCAGGGTCCGTGAGGCGCAGGACGGAGCACCCGGCAGTAGCCTCCAGCAGACCCCCGCGCGGTTCCCTCGTCCCTCAGAAGAGGTGGAGAGGCGGAGGGGTGGGTCTTTTCATCTGCTGGCGGGTTGCCGGGATAACAGTATCCTCCGGGGAGGCATTGAACCCCTCTCAACTGCCCCCCGGAGGAGGCAGGGGAGTCAGGTACCCAGAGGGTGGACGGCCAGGGCGAGGCCGCCACAACCAGAGAACCAGAAAAAAGGGGTGAAATGGGAAAAAAGTCAACTTTTGGAAGAACCAGAGAAAAGGGTGAAAATGGATAAATTGTATCCGAAAATAGTGTTCCAAAAGGCAGGTAGAGTCCCCTGACAACTCCCCATACCTTTCTCCAGGGTGGGAAAAAGTTTAAGTCAACTTTTGGAAGAACCAGAGAAAAGGGTGAAAATGGATAAATTGTATCCGAAAATAGTGTTCCAAAAGGCAGGTAGAGTCCCCTGACAACTCCCCCTACCTTTCTCCAGAGTCGGAAAAAGTCTAAGTTAACTTTTTGGAAGAACCATAAAAAGGGGTGAAAATGGATAAAAATGTATCCCAAAATAGTGCCTCTTGAGGCGGGTAGAGTCCCCTGACAACTCCCCTTGCATTCCTCCAGACACCAGTTTGAAAACTTAAAGTTTTGTGAGAACCATGATTGGGGGTCCTCCAGGCAACAATTTCATCCGATCCAAAGGGCTCATGAGGCGGATACATTCCTCCATGATTTCCCCATCATGTGAAAATAGCTCGTTTTTTTCTAAGTGCTCTCAAAAACCGGGTTTCCGATTTCGTGCAGATGGTAGCTTGGAAAAGATGAATGAATTTTTTGGACGGAGGAGGGGAGCTCTCGTTTCCCCTCTCCGTTGTAAATTGCAACGGGGGAGTGCAAAAGTCTCCGGGGCTTCGTTCCGAAGCGCCGAAGACTTGACACCGTTTTTCGAGAATTTTCAAAAACTTCATTTTTGATTATTTTAACATATAATTGACCGTTTTCTTTACTTTTTTTTGCTTTCCACGGGTGGAGGCGCATGGCAGGCCGCATATGAGCTTCCAAATTCGGCCTGGAACGTCCGGGAATTATGGGTTAAGCTCCATATACTGACGACTCCCATTAAAAGTGATTGAAATGTACAGGAATCTGTCCATTTCAATCACATTTGACGACGCATGCAGGGTGACCCTGGCTACACTTAAAGGGGGTCTACTTTGCGGTGCTTTACCGTCCGCCCATCGGCACCCATAGTCGGCCTTATTCACAGCAGCAGCACCCAACCTCCATGGAGGATGTTTCTCGTGCCCCTGGCTACACTTAAAGGGGGTCTACTTTGCGGTGCTTTACCGTCCGCCCATCAGCACCCATAGTCGGCCTTCTTCACAGCAGCAGCACCCAACCTCCATGGAGGATGTTTCTCGTGCCCCTGGCTACACTTAAAGGGGGTCTACTTTGCAGTGCTTTACCGTCCGCCCATCGGCACCCATAGTCGGCCTTCTTCACAGCAGCAGCACCCAACCTCCATGGAGGATGTTTCTCGTGCCCCTGGCTACACTTAAAGGGGGTCTACTTTGCGGTGCTTTACCGTCCGCCCATCGGCACCCATAGTCGGCCTTATTCACAGCAGCATCACCCAACCTCCATGGAGGATTTTGCTCGTGCCCCTGGCTACACTTAAAGGGGGTCTACTTTGCGGTGCTTTACCGTCCGCCCATCGGCACCCATAGTCGGCCTTATTCACAGCAGCACCACCCAACCTCCATGGAGGATTTTGCTCGTGCCCCTGGCTACACTTAAAGGGGGTCTACTTTGCGGTGCTTTACCGTCCGCCCATCGGCACCCATAGTCGGCCTTATTCACAGCAGCAGCACCCAACCTCCATGGAGGATTTTGCTCGTGCCCCTGGCTACACTTAAAGGGGGTCTACTTTGCGGTGCTTTACCGTCCGCCCATCGGCACCCATAGTCGGCCTTATTCACAGCAGCATCACCCAACCTCCATGGAGGATTTTGCTCGTGCCCCTGGCTACACTTAAAGGGGGTCTACTTTGCGGTGCTTTACCGTCCGCCCATCGGCACCCATAGTCGGCCTTATTCACAGCAGCACCACCCAACCTCCATGGAGGATGTTGCTCGTGCCCCTGGCTACACTTAAAGGGGGTCTACTTTGCGGTGCTTTACCGTCCGCCCATCGGCACCCATAGTCGGCCTTATTCACAGCAGCACCACCCAACCTCCATGGAGGATTTTGCTCGTGCCCCTGGCTACACTTAAAGGGGGTCTACTTTGCGGTGCTTTACCGTCCGCCCATCGGCACCCATAGTCGGCCTTATTCACAGCAGCACCACCCAACCTCCATGGAGGATTTTGCTCGTGCCCCTGGCTACACTTAAAGGGGGTCTACTTTGCGGTGCTTTACCGTCCGCCCATCGGCACCCATAGTCGGCCTTATTCACAGCAGCACCACCCAACCTCCATGGAGGATTTTGCTCGTGCCCCTGGCTACACTTAAAGGGGGTCTACTTTGTGGTGCTTTACCGTCCGCCCATCGGCACCCATAGTCGGCCTTATTCACAGCAGCACCACCCAACCTCCAGTGGAGGATGTTATCATGCCCCTGGCAACACTGGTAAACACTGGTAACATATGTCTAGCCGCTGACAGGAACTTGACATCGGAACTTGACATCGCATTTCCATTGAGCGGACTCCCGTACATGGGAAGGGCAAGTCCCACGGTACCTCCGTTCATAAGGCTGACATTTGCCTTACAAATGTAATCTCATATAATATTTAAAAAAGACAATATATTCTCCTTTGACTAACATCTGTTTACCCTGCTTTGGATCCGTTTGGTAATTTAAATGTGACCATATGAAAGAATAACACATCCCTCATTAGACTCCATGATGTACTGCCCCCTATTGGTCAAAATCAGAGAGCGCAGCTTTAAACAAAACCAGCTTTACACAGATCTCAAAGCAGCGTCCATGGCAACCACCTTAGCAACCATGAAAACGTTGAATGTGTACATTATACAATATGTCCTGTAGTAATCTTCGTAATAACTAGCAAACTAAAGATCATGTACATCCACTGCACAAATAATCTGAAATAACAACTCATATTTCTCGCATCAAATGACATCAAAACGCATTTTAATGGACAAACTAACCTTAAAATAGGCATTTTCCACCGAGAATAAAACGAAGGTCGGTCATGTTTTTTTTTTTCTGTGGGGAGAAATTTGAAGATCACGTGACATTGACGCCAGCCATTGGAAATGAATGGTGAAAAAAAACGTAGGGATCCTACAATTTCAGAGGCGTTTTTGTAGAAATACTACGTCCCCAGTTGTGGACCAACGTAGTTATTACACGTTTAGATGGGAGACTGGGTTTGTGTTCTCCTGTGTTCTCCTGTAGAAACACAGGATATTAGGGTTTATTCATCAATAAAGAAATCATAATTAAAGGTGAGAGAAACTTGGATCTGTGCAGCACTCTTTTAGGATTCAGTGATTACATCTCCCTTAACATCTCCCCATTGGACGTCCTGATCAGTCAGGGGCTGCAGCCGGTATGTCTAAAGGCCCTGACACACCAAGCAGTCACCAGAGGACTAGCCGACGCTGAAGTCGGCTGTCGCCTGGCCGTGTTCTCCTGCGTTTTGGCCATGTGTCGCACGGGAACACACCGCACCGACTTCAGTGCATGAGTGGCAATAACTCTCCTTACCAGCAGGCGGCGGTAGTGTGTATTCGTCATTCAAAAGAGGCAACAACCGGAAGACAGAGAAGAAGAAGAGTATCTTTTCTCCGTA
Organism: Pseudochaenichthys georgianus; assembly: GCF_902827115.2. Classification (NCBI taxonomy): domain Eukaryota; kingdom Metazoa; phylum Chordata; class Actinopteri; order Perciformes; family Channichthyidae; genus Pseudochaenichthys; species Pseudochaenichthys georgianus. The sequence goes on from NW_027262950.1 coordinate 9,379, forward strand.
ATATCATACAGAGCTGGCCTCTCCTGGATCAAGGTGATGAGCAGGTCTTCGTTTGCATCATTCCAGATCGCCATGATGAGATGAAAATGAATAGCAGTCTGTGTGTGCCTTCTTAAATCATTTGTTTACGTCCCTCACTTCCGCTTCGCTTCTCATGCACTGATTTGCTAGCTGAACAGCCAATCAGAGTGATGATTTGGTCCGACTGCCAGACCCGATGCATCGGGTCTGGCAGTCCAAATAAGGCGTGTCACGGTCGACGGTGCGGGACACACCAACCTGACTACGGCGCCGCGAATGCCCGACAGCCTCTGACGGCCTCTGACTCCCAAAATCGGGTTGGTGTGTCAGGGCCTTTACGCCTCTTTAAAGTGTCTCAGAAACACGTGTCTTTATAACTGTCATCCTTTATTTTAGTAAATCCTCACTGTGTCAGAGCGCCCTCATGTGGTCACTCTGACACAGTGCCTTATTTTCCTGTTACTGTGATAAGATGTGCAGATAATAAAATATGTTGTTTGCTTAGAGATTATAAAACAATAATCGCATGTAAACCGATGATCCTTCTCCACATGGTGGCTGTCAGAGAATGAGAGAATGTTGCTATAATATACTGATTATGTGGTTTGAACCCACATTTTGAGAACCAAACACGTCGTTTTGTGACTGAATTCATCCAAATCAACCCCAAAACCTCAAAGTAAATTGTTTAAACTACATTTTAATAATAACCAGTATCCCAAAAGCATCAATTGTACCTTTAATTGGCTTCAAATATTGAAATATCACCTCTTTAAATAGATTTGTTGTGCTTAAATGCACCTGAATCCAGTATTTTCTCACAAAACCATTAATCTGTTGAACTGATTACTTAACCAGGAGGGTTGTATTCTTATTTAAACTTTAAAAAAGCAGTTTTTCTTTGGTTGGTTTGGTCTTAAATTTCTATTTTACTATAAATAGTTGTCAATTTATTTTCTGTTAATGGACGTACGGTTCAGTTAATTTTAGGAGGAAAAACCTCTTATTTTCTTTCAGAGATTCTTCACTTAATGCATGAATGTGGAGTTGTTTTAAAGCTGTGTGTTGTGTTTGTGCTGCAGGGATATGACCACAGCTACTTCTTCATCTACTCCTTCATGAGCGATCACATCAAACATCATGCAAAGTTCCTGAACGCACCACGGGACAGGAAGCTCAGCCCGGACTTCCTGCAGGATTCAGTTCAATAACTTCACTTCTGTTTTCTAAATCATATAATTAAGTCACTTCTTTAAGTTTGAGCAGCACTTACCTGAGGGTTTAAATAACAGGAGTATTAGTTTTGGATCATGGAGCCACAGGAAATGTTTGCTGAGATCTGATTGGATTCTGCAGAGCTGCAACTCAGCAGAGATTCGCAAAATAAAATCCTCAGAAAATCTTTTTGTTGTTTTGTTTGTGATTGAAGTTTAATCTGTGAAAACATATTCAGGGTTCTTACATATTTTCCAAAGTCAAATTTCAAGCACTTTTAAGGTGCATTTCAAACTTATCAAGCATCTTACAGCTGTTGTAAATTACATGTTTATATACACATACTTATCCTCAAATGATTATTTCCCTACCTCACATTAAATCAGATGTCCTTTATGCTATGAACAACCAGATGTGTGTTTCGTGATAGCATTTTACATGAGGATGACAAATTAAAGAAAAAGAAAAAAAGTGTAATATTTCAAAATGAGTGACCCATCTGTAAGTGGGCATCCCATATAACCTGGCTGAGCCAATATACAACAATCCACCAAATAACTTTTCAATACATTCTTTATTAACATGTTGGAGGTCCTTAGGTTGGCAGTGAACATAAGGCTCTCCCAGGTTAGGCCAAAGGGTGCATTATATGCACACATATACTCTATCAACTCAAAGTAGAATTTTCCTTCACATTGAATCAGAAATTATGCAAATCAAATCAACTTTCAATCAGTCTTTGAGCTCCTTGAGTTGAAAAAGCAAACCAAAAACCTGCACAGAACATTGCACGGAATCATTCAAGGTAAGGCTAATGAGCATACGGCCTATAAGGGAGGGTCTTTCAGTTCCTTGAGTTTGTCCGTTAGCTGTCTCTCCAAAGTCTCCAGATGTCTTTCTTTTTCCTTAGCAGCTCTTCCAAGGCCTTTGGGCTTGGAGATGAAGCTTAGTTTTCTTTTTATGCAACTGTGTACTTCTACTCCACTACAGTTCAGAGGTACACTACATGTATTTAATACCTTTAATAATAATAATAATAATAATAATAATAATAATAATAATGCATTTTATTTATGGGCGCCTTTCAAAGCTCTCAAGGACACCTTACAGAGCATAATTAAAAACAACAAAGAAGAGCACACAGTAATACAAGACTTAAAAAATACTTTAAAAAAAGAGAGACTTAAAAACAACAATCAGTTTAGCAGAGATTAAGAAATTGAATACGCCAGTTTAAAAAGGTGTGTTTTCAGGCTCGATTTAAAGGTTGGGAGTGAGTCCATATTGCGGATGTCTTGTGGGAGAGAGTTCCAGAGACGGGGGGCAGAGTGGCTGAAGGCTCGTGACCCCATGGTGATCAGGCGGGCAGAAGGAACAGTGAGTTGGAAGGCAGAGGAGGATCGGAGAGTACGAGAGGGAGTGTAGATGTGAAGGAGCTCAGAGAGATATGGAGGTGCAAGAGTGTGAAGGGCCTTGAAGGTGAGGAGCAGCACTTTGAAGTCTATGCGCTGCTTAACGGGGAGCCAATGGAGTTGTTGGAGAACCGGAGTGATATGATTAATGAAAGGAGTTCTGGTGATGATACGGGCGGCTGAGTTTTGGACCTGTTGGAGCTTACGTAGGGATTTCTGAGGAAGACCAGAGAGGATGGAGTTGCAATAATCGATACGGGACGTAACCAGGGCGTGGACGAGGATGGCGGTGCTGTTGGGTGTGAGTGACAGGCGGAGGCTTTAGTTACTTTACAGATGTGGATGAATGATGTGAAATATAATCAAGTGTTAAATCAGACTTTAGTTCCACCTGGAGTAAATTCACAAGCTACCCTGCAGTATACAAAGTCATTCAAACTAGCTGCACCTTCACCAGCTTTGAGAACACTTTAATGATCAATCATTATAAAACATATCATATATATTATTCTGAAATGGAGCCTCAGTGACCTTTGAGATATCACCCTCTTTCAATCCCAAGAAAACATTCCTCCTCAAAGACACCTTCACCTCCGACAGACTTTCACTTGTGGACTAGAGTTATCCTGTGGATGAACTCAAGGAACACTATCTCCGCCTACGAGGCCTTCCCCTTCCCTCTTTCCCAAAGTGCAGCCTCTCCTACTAATAGGTGCAGATAACTTTCACCTCATTACCCCAACCAAAAGAGTCTCTTTGGGTCCACAGGGGGCACCAATAGCCCTCCAGCTAGGTTCAAATACAAGATCTCACTCCTCACCCATCAGTGCATCCACGGGAACGTTCCTTCATACCTCGAGGAACTACTCTCCTCACAAACCTCCACCCTCCATTCTACAACCATCTGCTTCCCCCCCAGGACCAAACTCCGCACCATGGAGGGGCTTTCTGTTCACCTGTGGAATTCCCTCCCAGACAAACTGAGGACTCCACAGACCACTGACTCCTTTAAGAAGGGCCTAAAACCCTTTTTTTTTAAAAAAGCCTTTTATTAAACTTGTGTTTCTTAGCACTTTGAGATTACTTTTAGCAATGAAAGCTGCTTTACAAATAAAATGCATTATTATTATTCTTATCATTAGGTTGGACACTCCAAGGGCCCCCCCCTATTCAGGAGCCATCGGATGCCCCCCAGAGTCTCTTCACACCAATTGGAACCCCCGATGCCAAACTCAGTCGTCAGGTGGAAGAACTATGGCTGATAGGTGTCCTCCCCTTTCAGGAAGAGCAAGGCATCACCAGATCCAAGCGCCCCTCCAGTCCAGTGGACCACCTTCCAGCAGCTCATTGACCGGGTCCTGCGTCCCACTCTCAGTATGCAGATATCCGGATGACTACACATTCAAAGTGAGATGTTGGGGCAGGTAAAGGCGGGGCTCCAAGCTAACCTGAAGAAGAGTGAGTTGGGGTATCTGGGGTCGATGGAGTCTTCTCTCTGGTGCCGGGATGGGTGGGAGGTGGTGGTAGGTAGCAGCAGGTGTATGTGCAACACATCTTTCTTCTCAAGAAAAGCTTTAAGTTCAATTGATTGTTTTTGTTCATTTAACATTGAGGTGAGCTAACAGGAAGTCTCTCATCAGCTGCAGCCTTCTTCTTTATTTTCCAAAATTCCTCCACGCTCCTCTTCACGTCTCAAACTCGCCCCGTGATGAAGAAACTGAGAACAAATCAAACCTGAGCTTGCAGATTTGTCTGGAACACCAGAAAAACGTGTTGAAACCTCAATAAATAAACTTCACACGGTACGACCTCTCACCTTTCTGTGTGTCTTCACTTCCTGTCACCTGAGAGCAGAAGGAGAGAGAGAGAGAATAATGATGATGATGAAACAAAGAGAAACAGCTAAAATGATGAAGAGAGAAAGAAGAGTGTTGTTTTCCTCTGAGGTCACGCTCCATTAAAGAGTTTCATATCTTGATGAATGGAGGATATGGTTTCAGTACTCACAGGTCTTCTGGATCGTGGCTCTGATCGTCTTTCCTCTTCTGATCCTGTAGAGACGAACACAATCCAACAGTTTGAGATCCAGTTTAAAATAAGTGTTTGTTCTTTGAGTCAGCTTCAGAGTCCTGATCTCATGCTTTACATCCCATCATATCTTTTCTGAAAACACTACGACTGCCTGCCACAGCTCTCAGCTGTGTTACGGTTGCTGTTTGTCAGCTCATTAGTCTGCCTGTGAGCTGTGTGGTTGCTCCAACACCATTGGCTGCACATCCCCTGGTCCGACTCTGAAGACGGTGATTGGATTGACGACGTCCAATCGCAGCGCACAGCCGGCGCACACCTGCTGGGGAGGAGTACAAAGGCCTCGGACTATCACCACTCTGGAGGCTCTGTTGAGGAACAGACACCTCTCTCTACTTGCTCGTTGTTCTATGGTTAACTTGTGTGGTCTGTGTTTAGATAGTTTAAAGTGATTAGTATTTTGTGACTGTTGCCTGTAGTTTAGCTGTGTTTTGTGTCGACTCCTTTGGTTAGTTGTAGCACTGTTAAAGTGAGGTTTTGTTCCGTACTTTATTTAGTATATTAGTATTTATTTTCCCCATATGCCTTTAGACTCCTTTTGAGCCCTCCTTTTGTTTGGTTATCAACCTGTGTCCTTTTGGCTCTTTTGTTTGTTTTCCTTTCGTTAGTGTTCAGTGATTTCAGGTGTGTAAACAGGATCACTTTTGAGAGTCCTTCTTTAGTTTGGTTGCCCATTTAAACTTGCGCCCTTGTAGCCTCTATTGTTTATTATGTAAACCGGTGTTTGTGGCAATTTGTTTGTTTCAGGCTGCCTGCCTGCCATTTTGTTTCACCCGCTTTTAATAAATACACTTATAATTGTACCAATACCAATCTGGTTGTGCTTCTTCCCTTTGGTTCCCCTAGCCCCAAAAGGGAACGTAATAGCTGCTTTACAGGAAGTAACCAGTCATTAGTCTAGAACAGGGGGGTCCAAACTTTTTTCACCGAGAACCACATACAGAGAAATATATAAAGGTCTGGGCCGCTCTCTAGTGGTATGTTGTCTCATAAGTTCAGTTATAAGTCAGGAAACTCAATCAAATGAAGGTAAAGGATGCTTGTTACTTGAATATGCTTTAAGAAACAAACAGCTCTCAGCTCTCCAGAGGGTTTACTTTATTCTGTCAGCAGCTCATTCCTTAAAGCAGGAGCTTCAGATTGATTATAATTACAGGAAATATGAAGAGTTTATTTCACGCTTGTTATAACAATAAGTTATTGGGCTTTTTTCTTATCAAGTTAGATTTGTTAGAAAATGTTTTCAGCTTTAATTGACTGCATTTATTTTAAAGGTGGGCTTATTAACACATGAATACTACTGTGTAATATATGTGTACATATATATTTAAGAAGTACAATATAAGACAAGCAGAAGTTTCATGTGTGGGCCGTATTTCATTATACTTTCAGAATTTGCGGGGGGCCGACTCCGAGGGCCGCATTTGGCCCCCGGGACGCAGTTTGGACACCCCTGGTCTAGAAACTAAAAGCATCCCATAAGAACAGACTACCTTTCCCGCTCTTCTGTAAAACCCCATCTGTCTGTTAGAGAGTTGATTACTAAAGTGTGGCTTTGCATGTTCAGCTGGCCTTCTCTAGTTGATGGAAGAATGGAAGAGCCTGAGTAACATCACTGATCTGTTTCCCCAGTGAGAGAAACACCTCCCTGAGTTTAATACAATACTGCTGAACCAGCAGAGACCCCTCACTGACCAGAGAGTCTCCAGTCCGCAGTCTGGACTCTCCAGAAGATCTCTCAGCAGCTTCACATCTGAATCCTTTAGATCGTTGCCCCTCAGGTCCAGCTCTCTCAGATGGATGTTGGACTTCAGAGCTGAGGCCAGAGCAGAACAGCTGATCTCTGACAAACTGCAGCGCCTCAGTCTGAATAAAGAAAACATGAGGATACAAATCAGTTTATAATCAGATGTGTTACTCAACATTTAAATGAATGGGAAGAAAAACATATATCTTCTTCAGAAAGTTAACTTTATCCTGTAAAACTAATATTACTTCAGATAGGTGGCAGTCGCAATTTCTACATGCTCGCACTACCTGTTAGCATCTGGCATCTGTTAGCATCTAGCTCTCCTGCTTACAAACTTTTAGCCATCCCTGCTTATACAAGTAGTAGTTTTAGTTGAGGCCTACTCCCACCTGTCGAGTATGGCTGTACTGAGGTGTTTTTTCCTCCGGAGACGTCGCGAAGAGACGGAGCGGCTCCACCTGTTGCTGCATGCGATCTGCGATTTACGGAGGCCTGCTCGTCACGAAGAGACTGAGCGGCTCCACCTGTTGCTGCCTGCGATCTGCGATCTACAGAGGCCTGCTCCCACCTGTAGAATACGGCTGTACTGGAGAGTTTTTTCCCCCGGAGTCGTCGCAGAGAGACGGAGTGGATCCACGCTTCGGGCTTGGCCTGCTTCCACCGGGCGTGTGCTGCTGTACGGAGGAGGATTTTACCACCGCTGGGGCCTGCTTTCCACCTGTCCTGGTTCTGCTGTTGCAGAGGCCTGCTTTCACCCCGGGGATACCACGGAGGGACCGGAGCACTTCCACGCTGCTGTTTTCGCCTGTCCTTTGCTGCTGTGCTGTTTTTGCTCCAGGAACATCGCGGATACTGTGTGCTGGTCAGGGAAAATGGCCCATATCGGGATTCTGCTGTGCCTGTTAACTGTTTTGGACTATGAGAAGATCTCTAGTCATTCTGAGAAGTCTACTGGATTCAGGTCTGTTCTGCCACCCACAGTGGGCATCCCCTGCAAAGGTTCGGATGTGTTGCTCAAACAATTACCGGTTGCCTTGTCACAGACAATCTGCTCGACAAAATATGTTTGTCTTTTTTGTTTTCCTGCGATGATGGTTCTTCAGGACTGGTTCTTAAGCTCTAATCACACTCTCGCAGACTTTTCCGGTGTTTCTAAATAAGATGACAATGTATGTGTGTCGTTTAAGAGGAAAAGATTCCTGGTTTTGTTGTTGTTATTACTGTCAGGAAATGTACAACCTAACCCTGGTCCGCCCAGTAGTAGTAGTCAGATCGCTACTCCTGCTGATTTTAAAGCTAGTTCTGGGTTGGGTTTCATCCACTTGAATGTGCGCAGTCTGTTAGGTAAACTAGATTTTGTCCGTATCTGGGCGAGCTCGACTGACACTGACGTCATTGTTTTATCAGAAACATGGCTAAACAAATCTATTTTGGCCTCTGACGTTGCCTTAAATTGTTTTAATGTGTATCGTACCGACCGGCCTAATAAAGGTGGTGGCGTTGCCATTTATGTTAAGAATAAGTTCAGTGTAACCACATTAGTTTCCAAATCGATCAGTAAGCAATTTTAATTGTTAGCCATAAATATAGAAGTGGCAAAGGGTCAACAGGTCATGGTAGTGAGTTGTTACAGACCCCCCTCAGCTGTCAAAGACTCCTTGTCTTCGCTAGAAAATCTTTTATCACAACTAGACTACAAGAAAATAGTGCTACTTGGAGATTTTAACTGGGACTGGTTAACTGCAGTGTCAGAGGATTTTAAAAACCTTTGTATCTCTTTAAATGTTACTCAGATTGTGGACAGCCCTAACATTAAGTCCCCTAATAAATCCTCCCTAATTGATCTCATTCTAACTAATGTTCCCCATAAATATTCATCTGTGGGAGTTTTTGCAAATGATCTGAGTGATCACTGTGTTGTAGCCACAATTAGGGACACTAAGGTCCAAAAGGTTAAACCTCGCATTATCATTAAGAGAGACAAAAAACATTTTGTGGAGCAGGGTTTTGTGCATGATCTGTTTGATTTTGATTGGGGTAAAATCGATCTGTGTGCTGATGTGGAAACCGCATGGTCTTATTTTTATCTTGGTTTTATGGAGATCATTGATAGACATGCACCCCTGCGTAAATTTAGAGTAAAGGGACGAGACAATCCTTGGTTTTCTGCTAATCTGTCCAGTCTCCTTCATGAGAGAAACAAGGCCTGGGCAAAGGCTAGGAAATCAGGCTCAGAGGTAGAATGGCTGCGTTTTAGGCAGCTAAGAAATAGCTTCACTTCTCATATCAAAAGTGCTAAATCAAAGTACTATCTGTCAGTAACCACAAAGAATCTGAATAATCCTGGAACATTTTGGAAAGCCATTAAATCGTTATCCACCGGCAATATCCGTAATGAGCTACCTCCGTGCCTCACCACAGCATCTGGCACTATATCAGACAGGGCTACTATGCTCAATTGCTTTAATGAGCATTTTGTGTCCTGTGGTTCTCTATTTGATTCTGTCACTAACTCTGCTTCTGTGAACACTACAGTATGTGACTCTGAAAAACGTGTGTTGGAAAACCCTTTTAGTTTTACCCCTTTTACTGTTGATGTTGTTCGTGAAGCTTTAACCAAGCTAGATCCTAAGAAACCGGCTGGCCCGGACAACGTAGAACCTTTCTTTTTAAAGATAGCTGCAGATTGTATTGCTCCACCTCTCACTACTCTTTTTAACCTCTCCCTCAGCACTAACACAATTCCAAAATTGTGGAAGTCAGCGTATGTCCTGCCTTTGCTAAAAGGAGGGGAGGCCACCTTATTAAATAACTATAGGCCAATCTCTAAATTGTCAGTTCTGGCTAAGGTTCTTGAACGCTTAGTGAGTGAACAGGTAAAGGTGTTTTTATGTACAAATGACATCCTGTCTAAACATCAGTCAGGCTTCAGAAAGCAGCACAGCACCATCACTGCCACAATGAAAGTGGTGAATGATAGTACGAGTATTTTAGATAATAAGCAGAGTTGTGCAGCTCTATTTATTGACCTTTCAAAAGCGTTTGATACCGTCGATCATCACATTTTAAAGCAGAGGCTAGCCAGTATAGGCATGTCCAGCCTTGCAGTGGGTGGTTTGTAAACTACCTCTCTGAAAGGTCCCAATGTGTTCACTTTGATGGGCTGTCTTCTGAGTGGTTGAACATTGCAAATGGTGTTCCTCAAGGTTCTGTTTTAGGTCCACTTTTATTCTCCATATATATCAACAGTTTAGGTGAAAATGTGGATGAAGCTACTTTACATTTGTATGCGGATGATACTGTAATGTATTGTGCAGGTCCCTCCATTAAAGAGGCTGGTGTTAAATTACAGGCTGTTTTTAACATTATTCAGACTCAGCTCTCTGAACTAAAGCTTCTTTTAAATGTTGAGAAAACCAAGGTAATGCTCTTTTCTAAAGCTAAAAAGACACCAGAGCCTGTTTTAGATATTGTAACTACGCAAGGAATAAAACTTGAAGTGGTTACCTGTTACAAATACCTTGGTATCTGGCTTGATGATTGTCTCTCTTTTAAACTTCATGTCAATAACCTGCTTAAAAAGCTGAGGGTTAGGCTAGGGTTCTTTTTCAGAAACAAGTCCTGTTTCTCGCTTGAGGCCAGGAAAAGGCTAGTCACTGTGACCTTTTTACCTGTGCTGGACTCTGGGGATCTGGTCAATATGAATGCACCTGCCCATTGCCTGGCCAAGTTAGATGCTGCGTATCACAGTGCACTAAGATTTGTGACAAACTGTAAAGCATTAACCCATCACTGTACCCTGTATGCAAGGGCTGGTTTGCTTTCACTAACTGTACGTAGGCTCAGTCACTGGTACATTTTTATATAC